>NC_056734.1:517151446-517191446 GCF_019279795.1 Protopterus annectens | reverse complement strand
CTCCCCTCCCTCACCCCCAAAAGAAGACATACTTATCCCAGCTGAATATAACCTCCCTGTCATCTCAGATGTCCAGGTGAGAACCGCCCTCAGCAAAGCTAAAAACACAGCATCAATGGGACCTGATGGTATCCTGGGTTGCGTGCTACGTGGACTCCAAGAGGAGCTAAAACCGCACATAAAACTGCTATTTATCCGTAGCCTTACTACAGGATATGTACCTGAACACTGGCGTACAGCAACAGTAGTCCCACTCCACAAAGGAGGCACCTCTACAGACCCTGGTAACTACCACCCCATAAGCTTAACCAGCCTGGTCTGCAAAGCTATGGAAAGAATCATTATGGAACTCATAAACAGAGACATTGGGGACTTACAGACACTTGATCCCACCCAGTTTGGCTTTGTAAAGGGCAGATCCTGCCTCTTGAACCTGGTTGACTTTTTCGAAACAGTCACTAGAGCCATTGACAAGGGCAAAGCAGTCCATACAGCCTACCTGGACTTGGCTAAAGCTTTCGACACAATACCCCACTCCAGCATCATAGACAAGCTCAACAGCTGAAATATAAATCTATATGTCACAAGATGGGTTGCAAACTGGCTAAAGGATAGAACCCATAAATTCAAAATCGCTGGAGCCATGTCAGACTCAAAGCCAGTCACAAGTGGTGTCCCACAGGGCTCTGTCCTGGGACCCCTCTTGTTCGGCATTTATTTCTCAGATGTGGAAGCACACATGGGAGGGTTGTGGCTGACAATGTTCACAGATGACTGCAAACTAGGCGCCATAGTCGATACACCAGCTGACACATACATCCTACAGAAAGGCCTCACTGAAACAGACAACTGGTGCCGGAGTCATGGCCTTAAACTAAATGCCAAATAATGTATAGTCATCCCCTTTGGGAAAAACAAAGTACCCACAAATTATCATAGACAGTAACCCACTGAGTACGGAAGAAGTAATCAGAGACCTGGGGACCCAAGTCGATAGTGACCTCTCATTTGACACCCACATTGCCAAAGTGGTTAGAAAGACTTTCTACCTTGCCCACCTTATCATGAAGGGATTCACATCCAGATCAAAGGAGGTCATTGTACTCCTATACTCCTCCCTTATCAGGCCCATGAATGAGTACTATGCCCCATTTTGTATGTACCTCACCCAGCACTTGCAACAGCTAGAGAGACCCCAAAAGTACCTCACCAAGAGGATCAAGTGTCTCCAACATATGTCATATGCTGCCAGACTAAAGAAACTCCGCCTACTTAGAGGTGATCTGTGCCTGACGTACAAGGCCATGTCCAATCAGGAATTGATGGACATGCTCCACCTCAAAAATCCAAATCCTTCAGAACCATGAGAGCTAAAGATTTAAACCTCAGCACAAATATGAATAGGACATGCTGGAGGGACAGATTCATAACTCAGAGGCTTCCCATACTCTGGAACAGAATCCCAGTTCATGTTAGGCAGAGCCCCTCACTGACTCTCTTCAAGAGAAATCTTGACGAGTGGATGGGAGATTGTAGGTTTACCCCAGGGGTCATCTCTGTGTCACTACTAGACAGAGGCACAGTAAACTAATTCTATTATGTAAGGGGGTCTTCACTGTGTCACTACTAGACAGAGGCACAGTATTCTAAATCTATTTTGTACACTTTTGTACCATTACATGGGGTGGCAAAAGCCACATCACTATGGTTAGGCTTATAAATGCCCCAGGGCAGATAGCCTAGTACTAAACTATGAAACTGTGAAACTATATATATCTATGTATTTCTACATCCCTCTCTATCTATGTATACATATATGCATATTATATATATATATATATATATATATATATATATATATATATATATATATATATATATATATATATATATATATATATATATATATATATACATACATACATATCTCGATATACATACGTATACACATGATAGATATATATATAATCCTTTTTAGTTACACATATGTATACACACACTAATGTACTGATGAACATCCATTACTGTACAACCTACATTGTACATTGCACTACAACCTACATTGATATGTGCACATAGCTACCTTCACATACATATGTATGTACAGCCTTTAGTGACAGTTGCAGTATGTCCCCTGCCCTATGCACATCTTCATATACATAGATACAGACCAATAACACATATGGAGGGTTCACAGTATGTAGACTATTATATTAGTACTTTACATTGCCTGTGTTTGTTGCAGCTGTTTGCATTGGCTTTCAGATAGTTGGCCTGCTGTCAACTTGTTTGTTTTGTTGTTATATTATTATTTTTTTTTTCTTTCTTTCTTTCTTTCTCTTTCTCTCTCTCTCTCTCTCTCTCTCTCTCTGTCTCTACCTCCAGAGGGTGCAATGAAAGTATTGCATGTGTGGACTGGGAGTACAGGATGCTTTTGTAGGTATCTGCACATGTCCATGTGATGGCCTCTTCACCAATTGTTAGCCAGCATTTACTAATTGCATGCAGCCTGTTGTGTAGTGATTGCAGTTCTCACTGTGATTTCAGGACAGTGCTATAAAAAGGTTTGTTAGGTAGGCGTAGCCCTTTCAGATTATCAGGGTGGGGACCATGGTGGTATGCTGTGGACACTGTTCTGTGAGTGTAAGGGTTGGTATGTCTCTCATATTTCAGGCTATGTTGTAGACACTGCAATGCATGTTGTACTGTAACCTGAGTATTCCTTCCTCCAGTTTCCTCTTCTCAGTGTGTATGTAAACTGACACCTACGACTAGTAATACTGTGTATATGGGTGTGTGTGCTTTCCTGTGGGAATTGTGGTGTAACTGGTATATAGCAGTGGCTCTTGCAATCTGTTGCTATGGCTTCAATATTTCCCATTTACATTCACTCCTTGTATGCCTGCTAGGTGTCTTTCCTGTAATGTGTTGCTATGGCTTTCCTATTTTCCATTTACATTCACAGCTTGTAATGCTTGCTATATCTGTTTGAGCAGCAATTCCCTATGTGTTTGTTGTGGTAGGGTGGTACTGCATGCAGTGTGGTCTGGCCATGGTGTGGGCCTTGACACTTAGAGGGGTATTTGATCATGCTGCTGAGCAGGCCTCAGATACTCTCAGGTGCATCTTTTATCAGCCTCATGGAATGGTACATATCGGTGGGATACACCCATGAAATATTCTGATATTCTGCAGTTGTGACTGTGGGATATTTTGAGCATATGTATTACTATACCATTTATGACGTGCAAGTGGTGCATACTTTCAGTAATTCATAGTTACCATTGCATCGCTGTAACACCTTTCTGCCTACTGTTAGTACATTTCACAGGGAGTCAGTGGGGCACAGTTGACATTTGTTTTCAAATCAGGGACAGTTGCTATGTCTGGGCTCTTAACTATTCAACTATGGCAGTGTTTATCCTGCTCTGAGTATGTGTGTGGCTTGCCAGGTGCTACTGTGACATTATTACCTACTAGCTACCAACTAGCATGTCTGTTTCTCTTCACATAGTAATATTTTACAAATCCACTAGATTTGACAGTAAATATACATGACATGCTTTGTGTACTAGACTTGCTATATTCCCTTTACATTAATTCCTACTATTTCATGATATATTTCTTTCAGCACATTGTTCTTGTATAGCAGTCATGGCTTAGTGGTAAGTCATGCAGACTACTGTTTCCAAGGTCCTGGGTTCGAGACTGACAGAGGAATTTTATTTTGCTGCTGAGCAAACTACAGGCCTTGTCATTCAGAGTGACTAAGGCACTTTTAAGCAGTTGTAAGCGGGTTAGCGCTGGTTTGCGCAGAGCTCACACATGCGAACTGTCGCTTAGCTTCGCGCACACACGCTTAGCTAAGTGCACAGAAGCGCACACCCGCTTACTACTGCTTAAAAGTGCTTACTCACAAGACACCAGCTAATTTCTTTGAAAGAAAAGAAAATGGGGAGATAGGAAAGTGGTGAAAAAGGGAGCACAAAGAGGATAGGACAGTAGGAAAACAAGCTCGGGATTTGCAGGAGGGATGTAGGAAAGGCCCATAGCTGCCCATTTCTTTATCAGCAACAGCTGTGCATATGTTTGTAATTTGGTGTGAAATTGGAAACCTTCCACCCCTGAGAGAAGGGTGAGGACAACAATATTTGTTGTACAGCCAATTGTAATTGCCAGTTTACATGTCCAGCAGACATGTGTGCGAAATGGGCAGCTATGTATGGGGCGTAATTTTTTTGTGGGTACAGAGTGCCCTTTTTTTTTTCAGGTGAGAGTGGAATGTCAGGTACAGGAAGTAGGTATAGCTGGGGAGGTAGGTAGGGGAGGTTAACAGACAAGACAAACAAGATGCATACAGGGGTGGTGTATGACACATGTGGGGGGGTACACAATTGACGGGGACGGATGTTTGGATATCTCGAGCCCATGAGCCCACAGATGGCAACAGTGGAACTGAGATCCCCACCCATGGGCAGTTGCCACTGTGCCTTCACTGCCCAGGACGGGGCTATGCTGGGGGCTGTGTAGGATGGGCAGCAGGCATGCCCGTGAGTTGTGCCACCCGTGCCTCAAGCTGGCGTAGGGGCCCAAGCACAGAATGCCTGATCTCCCTACGCACCACAGTCCGGACACTATGGAGGGTGAGTGGATGTTCTCCTCCAGCCACGCTTGCAGAGGGAGGACGGGCCCCATCTCCTACAGCGCTTCCACCCACAGGTGGCACAGGGCCACCGGAGGAGGGTCCGGCCTGAGCACTACTGCCAGGTGCACTCACCAGCTGAGGTGGGAGAGGTGGGTCTGCTGGAACCCGCCGTCCCTGCCGTCCTATGCTTTGCATTATTTTATGACAGTTTGGGTTAGTACCGTACAATACCATTCACAATTAGTTGTAACAGCATGCATTAGTATTCCCATTAACCAAACACCCATAAATTCAAGCCATTGAACAGCAAGCATAACACATGCATAATTTGAGCAACAATACACAATCCAACAACATGCAGGGATGATTGAGGGCAACAGGCCATCAGGTTTGGATGTATGAACAGGGCACATGCATCAACGTACATGCAAATATGTATGAACCAACAGGACAAATGTCCAAGGGAGTTAATTGTGAATGCACATACTCATTTCATGTGGAATGGATTGTTTGTGGTTATAGGGTAGGGTGAAGAAATATTTCATTAACAACTTCAAATACCTATACATATGCTGTACATTTCTACTAGCTGCAGATATATACACCCTACAGATCTGACTACAGTTTCCTATGTGTAAACGTACGCATGTTGGTGATAGGAATGTTACTGCTACATTAATATACATTGCATTTTTATTCATACACATTCATATCCGGCTCTGTTCAGCTACAGCATCCTGCTACATTTGATTTCTATGGCTCTAGACAACTGTGGATGTTTGGCATTTCATACAACCATACTGTCTGCATATTGCAAACGTACAGCAACATATCCAAATTGTGGGACACACATTCCAGCTTCAGTACTTTATTCCACACATTTCACTCTTTGGTTGTGCCTGTCACATTCATTTCATTCTGTCCTGACTGCAGTATACTTTATTCAGGAGTTATTACAACTTTGTTGATGGATTCATACCTCTTTCTCACACTCTCACTTGTTTTATTTTTACAATTCAGGATGGTACTTAATTCTAGGCTTTATTGACATGTTTTACTTGGTTACAACAGTCCTTTCCAACAGTCTCACTTGTGTCATGTTTCAGATTTTAAACGGGGATATATTTCACACATGTGTTTTACTCAGCTTGTGTAGCTGTAATTTACAGCCTGCTGCAGGTTATGTACTATTACATTACAGGTGGAACATCTTTATTTCAGACTTGTTTCATTTTTATTTTTGGATTACAGGCTGCATCACACTTATGTAATCACACAGTACTTGCAGAATCTCTCTTACACTGTTACTTGCACTTTTTATTAATAAGTGACTACACTGCACTATTTTGCAAGCTGTCATACTTATATTTTTTAACAGTTACAGGGAGATAATTACTAACCTGCCTGGTGGTGCAACCACACAAGCCTATCAGCATAGGCTCAGTGATTCATGGAACGGACACCTGCAGCTGTAATATAAATGAAGTAATATTGGAATACACATCTCCATAATATCAGCTAGCTTAATTTCTGACATAAATAATTACATGTAACTTACTCAGTAGTGGGGCGTTGGGCATTTGCCGGGCCTCCTGGATCCAACGGTTTAGTTGGTCCTGCTTCTGTCTCTTCAGGTCCGCATGGTGGTGACGGACCTGTTCACCAGTCCTTGGTATTCCTGTGGCACTGGTGAGATCATGTGCCAACCGGTCCCATGCCTCAGCCTTGTATGCTCCCCACAGGACCTGACCCTGCATGAGTTGGGCCTCATGATCATGGACGAGGAGCCAAACCATATATTTGGACTCCTCAATGCCCCACCTCTGTGCTCGGAAGCAACTACCCTCTCCTACACCTGCCATCCTGACTGCAAATCGATTCCACAATCAGTTATGCTGTGTATTCCCGCATATGGGGCTTATATATGCCGTTTTTCCCACACTTATCTGTGATTGGCCATTTTGGAAATGTATCAGCTTCACAAAACCTGCTTTGTCATGCTTCTCTTTCCATTCATTCCTATATATATGATAATATTGCATTTCTAAGAGCAACTGTCATGGCTTAGCGGTTCAGTACTTTGACTATGGTGCATGGTATCCTGAATTCGAGCCTGGCCATTGCTTTGTTTTTTTTTTATGACTGTCTACACAAGCTAGGAGGTGTGTCTGTGTAAAGGCAGTTTTGATACAGCTTGCTCAACGTTGCCCGCCGGTTATCTTGTTGGCGTGGTGCGCAGCTCTGCGCAAACGGGTTACGCTGGTTTATGCGTCATTTCACTGTCAGCACGCATATTACGCTCAGCTCAGCTATGGGCACACAGTTTCAGCATGTTACAACACTGCTCAACCCCGGGCACTCATTTTACACCTGTTAAACCACTGCTCACCTACAGGCAGATATTCTCAGCTTGTTAGAGCGTAGCTCAGCTATAGGCACTTCTGACATTTTATTTTTTTTTATTATCTCACATTTCTTCAAAATACATGGCCCATTTCATTACATTTTACATAAAATATAATTTTATATATGTACATATATGTCAGGTAATTGTTTTGTGCTTATTTCACTAGAAATAAAATTGATGTTGTGGGGGCTTGAACCGTGACTGCCTTGTCTTCAGCCGACGTCTCTACCACTACGCTATTGCTTCTTGGCTTACTTTGCATATTTAGATCTTATATGCTTTTCCACTGACTGCTAACTGTGGCTAAGCGACGGGCATGCCCACGCAAACGAGTGCAATTACGGGCAAACATCTTTAGAACTTATAAAAAAAATATAACATGTTCATTCGTACTTTTTATGTTTATAGTCTGTGGGGCCATGTGTTGTATTGTGTTTGTTGACATTTACGAGGACTCTCTCGTGGGGGTTTACTTTTGGGACTGTTCCTCTTCTGGGGGAGTGTCTGTTTGCAGGACTCGCCCTGCGGACATGCCCCCTACTTTCTTACACGGACCGTGTTAGCCTTGGGTGTGAGTCAGCATGCCCTCATGAATATGCATGGCATGCTGACATCACACCGTTTAACTGTAGCCTCCGTGTAAGACATGTAACTCTTACACGGAGGCTTCGTGAATGCTGCATCTATCTGGTAATGCAAACTCCATCATTTTCACCTTCAGATAAAGCATCTACTACTAAAAGTGTTTCTTGTTCCATTCTGCGACCATCCTATAGTCCACCATGGCAATCTAGAAATGGAATAGAGTAGGAGCTGTTTTATTTATACATACATTATTTACACATGATTCTGCATTATTTACATGCTTTTACAACTCCCATATCCATCCTAGTCTCATTTTTTTACAATTTATTCATTAGTAATACAAAACAATTTTTGCACATGCTTCCATTCTCATGTCCTTGATTTTCATCTATCTTGCCCAATGCTTTTTCCACAACCATTTTCTTATTTCTACAAATACATCTTTATCCCTTCTGGTTTTGTTATATAATAGTCCTTCACACCTTCTTTTCCACTGTACCCAGATTGTAACAAGTAATATCTTCTCCCATTTATCAGTTTCTCCAACCTCCATTTTTCAAATTCACCATACAGTATGATTTCCATACTTATTTCCTTGACACCTTTCCAAATATATACATTTTTCAACTTTTCCCAAAAAAGACTTAATCATTTTACATTCTGAAAAACAATGTTTCCTCTACCCTGTGATCATAGAACTTTCTTTCTTCAGTTGCTTTATATTTTATATTTCCCTTACCACATAATTTAACATTTTCCACAAAAATTTCCCAGCTTTCTGGAACTCTTCAAACCTTTTCCTTCTTTGCTTAAATACATTTCTGACATCATCTGATAAACCATTCCATGGATATACAAGAAAAAAATCTTGCATACTTTTTTTATATCATTCATTCCTTTTCTCACATTTATCAATTCTTAATTTCCATAATATTACCTTATTTACATGCTCTCTTCTTTCCATAATCTCTTTTTCATCCCTTCTTTTCCTTTTTGCTCCTTTCCAAGTCTCTTTATACATCTCATATTGTAGGATCATAGGAGATTACTAGGCTATCGACCTGGAGGTCATTTCAAGCCTAGACATTTTATCCCAATGTAATACCATAGAAATGTTAGTTAATACACAAGACTGCATTTTGTAATAGCTGCCCATGTCCAGGAGGGTTGTGGATGATATCCAGGTAAGAATTTACAGTGCCCCAGCCACTCATCCAGGTTCCTGTTGAACAGTGTTATAGAGGTGCTCTGTTTCACATGAATAGGTAGCTGTTCCAAAGATGAGGCAGTCACTGGGAGATAAATTTGTCCCTCCAGCATATATTATTAAAGTTGCAGACCATATTTAGGTCCCTAAAATGGGTAGCCCTAGTCCTGTTTGATTTATGGATATGCAGCATGTTCATTAGATTTGGGTCTCAAATTGCTCTGTACACCAGGCATGTCTCCCCTAAGAAGTATATATGATACAGAGTATAGTGACAGGGACTTTAGTTGGTCTGTATAAGGCATGTGCTGGAGTCCCTTGATCTTCTTTGTTTGAAACCTCTGAGGTCTCTCCAATTGCTGCAGGTGCTTTGTACAGTATATGCCGAATGGGACATTATACTCAATTATGGACCAGATTAGTGCCAAGTATAGAGGGGTTATAACCTCTTTTGCTCTCGAGGCAATGCCTTTACTAATCAAGTGTGCTATGTAGAAAGTCTTCCTTACTACAGCAGACACATGGTGGTCAAAATTAAGGTCACAGTAAACTTGTGATCCCAGGTCCCTTACCACTTGGTGGATATTTAGGATATTGTTGTTGATTTGACAGTGTGAAGAGACATTGTTTGTGCCAAAGGGAATGATGATGCATTTCTTTGCATTCAGCTTGAGACCATAACAAAGACACCAGTCATTGGTCTGTGTAAAACCCTCCTGGAGTATACTGACATAATTTGGGGATTCAGTAATTGCACCCAGTTTGCAGTTGTCTGCAAACTTGGACAGCCACAACACCTTAGTTTTGACCTGAACTTCTGAGAAGTATATACCAAACAATAGGGGGCCTAGCACTGACCCCTGTGGTACCTCACTGGTAGCAGGTTTGTTGGTTGATGTGAAGTTACCCACTTTAATAACATATGTCTGGTTTGTGAGCCAGTTGGCAACCCATCTTACAACAAAGGGGTTTAGATTCCGTTTGCTAAGTTAATTGGTAATGCCTGAGTGTGGGATTGTGTTGAAAGCCTTTTCCAAGTTGAGGTATGCTGTGGCATAGACTTGCCTTCGTCAATGGCCCTGGTCACATTTTTGAAAAAATCCAACAGATTTAACAGGCAGGATCTGCCCTTGATGAAACCAAATTGGGTATGATCCAGTGTTTGGAGGGCCCCTATGCCTTTATTTATGAGGTCCAAATTGATATGTTCCATGGCCTTACAGATGACCCTGGTCAGGCTTAGGGATCTGTAATTCCCCAGGTCTGTTGTTAGGCCACCTTTGTGGAGGGGAATAACTGTTGCTGGTCTCCATTCCTAGCAAACAAAGCCTGTGGTTAGACTATGATTGAAAAGGGTACTTAATGGTGGTGCTAGTTCATGTTTTAGCCTGTTTAGAAGACAATATGGAATGCCATCTGGCAGGGCTTTGATGACCTGTTCTTCAGATATGTAGCGTGGGGGGAAGGTTGGGGGAATGTTTGTGATAGGTTTGGAGGGGATAAAGGAGTGAAATTTTCATCAAACTTATCCACTAGCAGGTTTACTATCTCTATGGGGTCAGTATGTGTGATACCATTGGTCATTACTCCTGCATATTCTTGGGTCCTACCTTTTAGGCTATGCACATAGCTGTAAAAGGCCTTATGGTTATCCTTGGCTGAGCTTGCTAAGTTTTTCTCAAAAAAGCCTTTAGAGGATTTGACAAGTTGTCTTATTTGCCTCTTAAGGCTGAGGAGGGTGCTTTTCCATTGTTGGGGTCTCGTCTTTGTTTTCTTGGACAGCAACTGTTTGCATTTATTGTAAAGTTTGCTGACACTGGATGTCCGCCATGGTGGCTTGTTTTTACTTAGAGCTCTGACTTTGATTTTTTTCTGGTACAGCTGAGTCTATACAGTTATGCAAGTGATTGTAAGGGGCTTTAGTGTAAGCTTCGGTGTAATTTCCACTTCCAGCTGGAGGTGGGACTTGGAATACATTTATACCTTCACCTACGAGGGTGTAGTTTGCCTTGGTGAAGATTTTTAGTCTGATTTCACCCTTTGTGAGTTCTGGTGTTAGTGTCAGTTTGAAGGTGACTGATTTGTAATCAGATTTAACAAGTTTCCTATTTGATTCTCCCTGTTTTTCACATTATTAATAACCCAAAACAGCTGACCTAATTACCTCTTCTTTTTATTGTATATTGTTTCTCTTTTAATAGGATAAAGTCCTGAACCCTATATATATAATACTGAAAAAAATATTTCTTGCAATTTCTTTTCCATTTTTCCTGTGAACATATAAACTACAAAATCAAGTTTCCCCAATATGTATGTATGTATCTATGTACTTAACATATACACATTTTATTGTTTAATAAATTAAAACTTTTCCACCCTGCAAGTATTTTTTTATTTCTTCAAGTTACACTTTCCCCTGATTCCATATGTTTTCATATTCCGCAAACATAACCCCCAGTGTATTAATTTCCTTCCTATTATGATAAATTCTATTAATCTTCTTTATTTCAGCAAACCCCTTATTTTTTCAATTATTCAATCTTAAACCAGCATTTTTAATAACCTTTCAATTCTTTTAACATAACACCTTAATTTATTCAGCCTCTATATTTTTGCAACAATAACCAAATCATCTGCATAAAACATGTATACTATCTCAATTTCCTTTCCTATCTTCTAACACGCTTCACCAATTTCTGAGACACAAAAGTCTGAATAACTGCATTAACTGCCTAGAACAAAAATGTACATACTTAACGGGCACGCCTACTTAACTCCCTTCTAACCCTGATGTAATTTCCCATATATCCATTTACCATGACTTTCACCCATGAATTTTCATAGCATTTTTTTAATAACTTCTACACTTTTTCACTTATTCCATATGCTTCCAAAATTTCCCATGTAATCTCATGGCTTATTTTATCAAATGCCTTCTCTACATCACCCATAACCAATCTTATCTCGTTATTTTCTGTCGAGATCATACTTATTTTCTTTACTATTATTAACATTTCATTTGCAATGCATATCTATTCTCTTCCTAAATAACATCATCTGTTTTCACAATATTTAACTCCATTTCTTCTGAATTTACTGTTATTATTCTTCTTCTACAATTTATTCAATAAATTTATCTATCTAATTTTCTTTGCAATTATTTTCAGTATTTTCTTCAGCTATTCCTTTGTCCTGTAACATGGTGCAATCAAAGCAAAAATGCCAGTGAACATTCATCATCATCTCCTTTCGGATTATCCCAGTTAGGGGTCACCACAGTGGAACAATGGTCTGCAGAACAATTGGCAGTAGAAATTTACGGTGTTGAGTTGCCAGCCTGGTGCCCAACCTTCCACAGAAGGCACACACATGCATACACTCACACCTAGAGCCAATTTAGAGTGTCCAATCCACCTACAGCATGTCTTTGGGATGTGGGAGGAAACCAGAGCACCTAGAGGAAACCCATGCAACCACAGGGAGGACATGCATACTCCACACAGAAGGCACCCCAGCCGAGAATCAAAAATGCCAATGAACATTACATTTATTAAATTCTGATTCACAATTTATAGCTGCATGTCTCCTCTCTCCACACTGCCTCTCTGCAAGAAAAAAAAAACAGGCATTTCATTGGCCACAGTAATTTTAACAATGTCAGTGTCAGCACCTCTAAACTGTACATGCATTTTTTTAAGTTGCAGTCCAAAATTCAAAAAAATATATTGTCCTTCCATTGTGCAGCCTCTGTTTTCTTTATACCTCAGACATGAATTTTTCTAATTAAATGTTACAAAAGTTACTTTACAGAAGTCCTCAGTACCCAAGTATATTAATGTTCTTATGTATTTTATGTAAATCATAAAGGCAAAATTATATTGTCCAAAACATTATATCTGTTTAAACAAAACTCAGTCTTTGTTTTAATTCCTTCTAGAGGCTTCTTAGTTCTGACTTGCTTAGTTACAGTTTGTTGCTGTATACATCTTTCTGTTGCCATAGCTGCTTGCCGTCGCATTCTTACATCAACATGAAATGTTTTCATAACCTGTTGCTGATGTTACTCCAACAGCCAAACAGATAACAGTGTTTTCTGCTCCTTTACCTCCAAAATCTACTTTTTCTGATGAAACTGTTATTTTTTTTTTTTGGTTCCATAATGTGATCAGCTAGTTCACTCCAGCTTGCTTCTGCTCTATATTCTGGTTCACTTTGCTCCAAGTCCAATAAATCTTGTGTGTTGGTAATCCACCTACTTCTAACTTTGTTGCAATAATTTCCTCAGTTCCAATACTTTCCGAAACCTCACAATCTGCTTCTTCCAAAACACAAACTAACTCAGCTTTCATGGCATCCTCCATGTTGGATTTCTTACAACCCGTTCAGCAGCAGCACTCTGGCATTACCCCTGGTGGTTGTGGTGCAAAACCGCGGATTGATGGAGTAGGGGAAGTTCCACAGTTCCCTAGTTAAATTTCCCCTAGTCAATATAAATACCATCTTGGGTCTCACCTGAAAAGAGGCCAATGGCTTAGTGGGACTAACCTGGTCAACAAAATTAAATAAATGTCAATAACTAAAGTCTAATCTATCACTTCTACTGCTTACATAGTGCTGCTGAAACACCAGTCTTTATCTCATTTCTGTACAGAAGTCTGTATCCCCAGCACTGTATTGCCTCCAAACCTGATCAGCTTATTTGTATCTCAGAACTGAGACAGTATTTTCTCCCTGATTGCATATGATTAGAGGCACACAAAAATTAGTCTGGATATTGTAAACTGAAGCTAATGTGGCAGGATTACTCTGTGCTCTTTTATTCTATACATCTTCCTTGTGCAGTCCAGTCAGTTCATTTGATTTTTTTTTCCAGCATTAATGCTATCCTCACAGTTCATAGTTTTTTCTTCAGCTTCTATCCTTGATTTCAATGAATCTCAGCTCCAACATTTCCAGTCTTTTCTCCACTGCAGCCAGTCTATGCTTAGTGTCTCCCTGGGGTAACCTAATTGTGCTCATAGACTGGACTCGAGCTTCATTTACCTGAAGATCAACCTGATGAGGATTGGAGTTCCTCATTAGGAAATCACTCTCAGTGAGGTGTGCCTGCATTGATGCTCCTTTGGGGGGAATTTCCTTCTTCTTTGAGTTGGTGCTGTGCTGATGTGAGGTAATGCCAGTTATGCCAGCAGAAGTAGGGCAGTGGATGTGTAACATATGCCAGCACAGCTAGCTGGAATTTTGTAAATAATTATATGTCATTTGTATATCAAACTAATGTGTACAGACACTTGTGTTGAAAATGTATTTGTAAAGTTGCTTGTTCATAGGTTCATAGGTTCATACTAGGCTATCTGCCCTAGGGCATTTATAAGCCTAGCCAGAGTTGTGTGGCTTTCACCACCCCTTAGGTTGAAGAATACTATACCCATTAGTTTGCTGTGCCTCTGTCCAGCAGTGATACAGAGATGATCCCCGGGGTAAACCTACGATCTCCGATCCACTGGTCAAGATTCCTCTTGAACAGAGCCAGTGAGGTGCTCTGTCTCACATGGACCGGGATTCTGTTCCACAGCATATGGAGTCTCTGGGTGATGAATCTGTCCCTCCAGCACGTCCTATTTATATCCGTGTTGAGGTTTAAGTCTCTTGCTTTTGTGGCTCTGGTGGATTTGGATTTTTTGAGGTGGAGCATGTCCATTAATTCCGGGTTGGACATGGCCTTGTATGTCAGGCACAGGTCACCTCTGAGCAGACGGTATGCGACTGAATAGAGCTGGAGTTTCTTCAGTCGGGCAGCATATGGCATATTTTTGAGCCCCTTTATCCTTTTGGTGAGGAACTTCTGGGGTCCTTCCAATTGCTGCAGGTGTCGGGTAAGATACATTCCGAATGGGGCATTGTACTCAATCATTGGTCTGATAAGTGAAGAGTACAGGGGAACAATGACCTCCCTTGATCTGGATGTGAATCCCTTCATAATCAGGCGGGCAATGTAGAAGGTCCTCCTAACCACTTTGGCAATGTGAGTGTCAAAAGAAAGGCTACTGTCAACCTGGGTCCCCAGGTCCCTGATAACCTCTTCTGTGCTAAATGGATTGCCACCTATGTGGTAACTTGGGGTTACCTTGTTTTTACCAAAGGGTATGACTATACATTTTTTGGCGTTTAGCTTAAGGCCATGGCTCTGGCACCAGTTATCCATTTCTATGAGACCTCTCTGAAGGATATCTGTGTCTGATGGATTTTCAACTATGGCGCCCAGTTTGCAGTCATCTGCAAACTTTCTCAGCCACAATCCTCCTATGTTTGCCTGCACTTCTGAAAAGTAGATGCCGAACAAGAGGGGGCCCAGGACTGAGCCCTGTGGGACACCGCTTGTGACCGGCTTGGAGTCTGACATGGCACCAGCAACCCTAACCCTGTGGGTTCTGTCCTTGAGCCAGTTTGCAACCCATCTTGTGACATATGGGTTTACATTTAAGCTGGTGAGCTTTTCTATGATACCCGAGTGGGGTATTGTGTCGAAAGCTTTTGCAAGGTCAAGGTAGGCTGTGTGAACTGCCTTACCCTCATCAATGGCCTTGGTGACTGTTTCAAAAAAGTCGACCAAGTTCGAGAGGCATGATCTGCCCTTGACAAAGCCGAATTGGGTAGGATCCAATGTCTGTAGGTCCCCTATGTCTTTATTTATGAGTTCCATTATGATCCTCTCCATAGCTTTGCAGACCAGGCTTGTTAAGCTTATGGGGCGGTAATTTCCAGGGTCCATAGAAGCACCGCCTTTGTGGAGTGGGACCACAGTTGCCGTATGCCACTCTTTGGGTACGTATCCTGTGGTAAGGCTAAGATTAAACAGCAGCCTTTATGTGTGGGTTTAGTTCCTTATTGAGTTTGTGTAGCACACAGCCGGGGACACCATCCGGTCCCATTGATGCTGTGTTTTTAGCTTTAGAGAGAGCAGCTCTCACCTGGGCATTTGAGATGATTGGGAGGCTACACTCTGCTGGGATAGATATTTCTCCTTTTGGGGGGGGGGGGAGAAATTTTCACTGAACCTGTCTGCCAGTATGTTTGCAATGTCTGTGGGTTCAGTGATTTTTGTATCATTTTGGACTAATTCTGAGCATATCTGGGAGTTTCCACCCAGATTCCTAACATAGCTAAAGAAGGCCTTATGATTGTCTTTTGAGTCCTTGGCGATTTTTCTCTCAAAGTTGGCCTTGGATGATTTTATGAGTGATCGTAGTTTTTTACTAGTATTGATCAGAGATGTCTTCCCTTTTAGGATTTTGCTCTATCTTGTAGTAGCTTTCTCCTCTTGTTGTAAAGTTTGTTTATGGCTGGGGTCCACCAGATCGGGCACTTGCCTTTGGTGGAAAGGGTCTTGATTTTATTTGGGATTGCTTGATCCATGCAATCCTGGAGGTGCTCGTAGAAAGCATTTGTAAGGGATTCAGAAGCGTGGGTTGTGGTTTCCAATGGCTCAGGGGCCTTGAAGGATACCACACCAGTCTTAAGAAGTGTGAAGTTGGCTTTTGAGAAGTTCTTCACTGTGGTCTTTTTTGTTGGGGGTGGGGGCGGGATGTGGATCTCCAGTGAGATTAGTTTATGGTCTGATCTCACCAGTGAGGGATATACTTCCAGTGTGGAGCATTTTGTCCCCATGTTTGTGATGATCAGGTCTAGTATATTTTCACCTCTTGTGGGAATGGTGACAAGTTGTTCCATAGCATTTGAGTTTATGAACTCCAGGGACCTTTGGGCTAGGGTATTGGGGCTTGAGTAATGTTCCCAGTCTATGTTTGGGCAGTTGAAGTCACCCAATATGATGGTGTTTGGAGAGACATTTATACTCTCCAGTGTCTTCAGGAAGGCTGTGTGGGGTTCCTGAGTTTGAGAGGGTGGCCTGTAACATGCTACAAACTGTAGAGCAGTTTTGCCTATGGTTAATTGCACCTGAATGGTCTCTGATGCTTCGTGAGTTGCCACCAGCCTGGAGGTGTGGGTATCCTTGATGAATATGGATACACCCCCTCCTTTTGTGGTACGGTCCGGGTTTTGGGGCCGGAACGCATGATATGAGGTAAAACCTGATAGTGCCGCGGTGCTCTCAGGAGCCTTGAACCAGGTTTCAGTCACAGCACAGACATTGATGTTCTCCATACTGAGGAGGGCTTCGAGGTCGTGCATCTTGAGATTTAGACTTCTGGCATTGAGCAGCATTACCCTTAGTTTTTTTCCATTATTGTTTTCTAGGGCGGTGGGTTTAGAATTTGAGCCTTGTCTAAAAAAGGCACTATGGGGGTGGCAAGAGCCTTTGCCAATATCTGGAAACCCAGGGGTGACAGGTGCAAGCTGTCCCTTGCAAAGCAGCGTGGCTTGTCAAGCATGTCATTCCAGGCAGACAAACATTGAATCCCCTTAGAATAACACCAGAAATTAAGCCAATTATTAAAACTGATCATTTTGTCTCTGTATTGTGGCATCATTCTTGGTGAAGGTAGGATACTGCTCAGGGTCAGGGTCATACCAGCCTGGGCTACATAATCTGAGAGCTCCTTTATGTCTCTTAAAAATGTATCAACAGTGTGTCCTGCTGGGCAGAAAAGAAATATACATTTATATCAGACAGTACTGTTGTAAATAGAATACTGGAAGAGAAGTGGTTAATCTCAGGCCAGCTAACTTGGAAAAATAGTAAGAAATTAAATTACATAATGTAGGCCATAATGGTTGTATCTTACAGTTCTGACTGCATCCAGAGACAAAATGTCTGTGGCAGTGAATGGTTTATTAGCTGTTTTGTGGTTTTATGACTTCCAGAAGCTGCAACAGATCTTAGCAAAGCTCTATCTGTGTGTATGGTAACACATATGTGGGAGATTCTGGGCCAGTTGCTAGGAATTGGGGTAGTATGGGAACCAGAAGTCAGATAACCAGATGTATGTGATGTAATCCATCACAAAAATTATGTTTTAATACTAGATGAGACTGACGTCTCAGAGCACTCTGTTTTTGGAACCTGACAAAGAAGGACCCCCTCACCTACTTCATCTTGACTTGCTCTAGTAAGTGACCAGGGAATAGTAATTCATTAGATTAGTCAGGAAAATATAGTGAGATTAATTAAGTACTGCTTTTCCGTATCTATGTGAATCTATTAATCTGTCTTATTTTAATATTTCCTGTGATTGAATCCTTGGTGTTTATTGTAAATAGATATTTAATATTTCCATGTTCTTTTATTATTTATTGTTAACTATATTTAAACTTTTCATTGTGGCTGGTCCTTTAGAGAACATTTTAACCTTTGAGAGTACTTATATCTATTTGGTGACTCTGTGGCCACTCCTGAAAGCCTTACTGCACTGATCAAACACTAACCTTTGTCTTAATATTAATTTCACTCAGTATAATTGGGTACCCTTGTATGAACCTTAGAGTAGCTGGCTTTGGAGTATATGGTGGCAGTAACTACCTTATAGTCTGGGCAGAATGGGGCATAGCTAATAAATCTGTGCCAGCCTTTGCCAGGTGTGTGTGTGTATGTGTGTGTATGTGCGAGTGTGCGTGTTTGTGTGTGTGTGTGCACGCATGCAAATCAAGTCTCAAAGCATGTGTGTGTGTTAGCTGCTTGGAGTAACTACACAAAGCACTAGTTTCACAGAGAGGGTGCTGGAGGACTTGGCTTGGACACTTGGCTGATGACTCAAATCTATAGCTGTCAGTGCCAGTGGGGAGTCTTACTGGAGACCTGGAGGGAGACAGAGAGAGAAATTCAGATCCTAGATTGAATGTGTTCCCTGCGTACTCTTAAGGGAACTTGTGCTTGATGCAGACAGCTGCATCTGAAAATACTTGGTGTATCCATTTTTGTTCCAAGTGAACATCCCTCTCCAGTGTCAGTGGTGAGGATGTAGGCTCCTTGATTACTGGCCCAGAAAGGGAACATCACAGGTATGATCATAGAGTTGGTCTGGGGGTTTTATCAGTTTTCTGCTATTATTACCACAACTTGTTCTGTTTTACAGTGAATTGCAGCTGTCTTAAGTCCAAAAACCTCCTATAGCAATGTTCTAAGTCAGAAAGGAAACACTTTAAATCATTTCTCTTAGCTGTCCAGAATTTTTCAGAACATCCCAGATTTTTGTCTCACATTGTTGTCTTGTTGCTGCTAAAATATTTGCTTTTCTGGTAAATCATGGAGGATTGCAGTCAATAATGTCATGGATTACAGTCTCACCCTTCTTATTGTTCTGAGAATGCATGCTAATGAAAACCTTGCTGTTCTATTAACATTTTCAGTGAATTAAAGTAGTATCTAAAAATGTTCCTGATTTGTTGGCATTTGTCAGTCCATTAGTTTTGTCTTTGTCCAAAATTTTTGAACTA
This sequence comes from Protopterus annectens, assembly GCF_019279795.1. Taxonomy (NCBI): domain Eukaryota; kingdom Metazoa; phylum Chordata; order Ceratodontiformes; family Protopteridae; genus Protopterus; species Protopterus annectens. The sequence goes on along the minus strand of NC_056734.1, from coordinate 517,172,207 downwards.
AGAGGTTGAGGTTGGCTGTACCCTTGTCTGATGATACTCACAAACATACTAGACTTCTACTGCACATAGTTTGGGGAAGGGTAAAGTCAGTTCCCTATGTCTATGGTTTTACTGAATCTTATCCATAGTGTGCCACAGAAAGGTAAGGGGCATGACAAAAGTACAACTAGATACATTTTTCCTAAAAGCAAAAAGTAGGGGGAATGTTCCTTAGATGTCAAAATCCTCCCAGGACACCCAGAAAAAGAAGTTATGTCTTACCATAGCATTCCATCTGTGTTGTAGATCTTCATACATTCCTTACTGAAAGGACTTCAGTTCCATCCTCAGAACTGACATGAACAATACACAAGCTCATGCCAGCCAAAAACTCTCGAGCTAAGTCCTACCCATAGTGCCCCTCTTCTTCTCTTCAGATTGAGTTTGCTCACCCTGCATAGAGACAATGGAAATAATAGAAATAGTTGAAACAATGGAGGCCCTATCTGAGCAAATACCTTATCAGGCAGACATGACCAAATGATCCACCAAGAGTCATTAGGCAGGGGGATGGAGGGCAGGGTATAAGGAATGTATGAAGATCTACAACTTAGATGGAACATTACGGTAAGACATAACTTTTTTATGTGATGCAAATCTTCATACATACCTTACTGATAGGACCGAGTCCCAGCTACTTGCATCCTGGGTGGCCCTATGGAAGGATATTCCTGAGCACCATTGAGCTAAAGGATGCTCTTCCCCTGGAGCCCATATCTAATTTGTAATGATTGATAAAGGTATGGGGGTTTGCCCAAGTGACCACTGCGCAAATGTCATCCATAGAAGATCTGGAATGAAATGCCACTGATGTGGCCATTGATCTGATGGAATGAGCCTTGATTCTAGTAATGCAATCTCTTAACAATTTTGACAAGGTGACTTTGGAGACAGCTTTGCCCAATCTGGGGCCTGAAAAGGCTATGAATAGTTGGTCCGACCTTCTGAAGGATTTAGTTCTGTCCAGGAAAAATGAAGTTGTCTATGCACATCCAACATGTGTAACTGATGTTCACCTCTGTTAGAAAATTATGGAAAAAAGACTGGTAAATCAATGGAATGGTTGAGACTTAAATTTGGGATAACTTTGGGCAAAAAGGAAGGGTTAGTATGAAGAAATACTCTTTGTTTGTGGAAAATCAAATAAGGTTGGCTAACACACAAGGCCTGCAGTTCTGACACCCTCCTGGCTGAGGTGATAGCCACTAGGAATAAGGTTTTCCAAAATAAAACTTTATGTCACATGAAACGGAAGGTTGAAAGGGTGAGCAGGTCAAATTTTGAAGGACTAAAGTAAAATTCCATGGTTTAGATGGGGTTTTAATAGGTGGTTTGAGGTGTATAATTCCTTTCATGAAGGTTTTGCAAAGACGGTGAGACATTAATGAAGAATCATTGAAACCATTATGGAAATTGCTGATGGCCGCCAGGTGGACTGTAATAGTAGAGGCTGAGGCTCCTACATGAAGTAGTGTCAACAGATATTCTAAAACTTTATGGACCGGCATAGAAAAAGGGTCTAGTCTTTGTTCTTTAGCCCATATTGTAAATCTGACCCATTTGCTGTGATAAATTTTCCTGGTGGAGGGGAAGCCAGAAGAATCTTTTGGAATGGGGAAAATAGATGTGCTCATCTGGCAATCAATGGAAGTGGAGACACCAAGCTGTCAGCTTGAGGCTGTGAAGGTTGGGATTGACCAGTCCCTGTGGGTGAGATAGGAGTCCCAGGGAAGGGTTCAGGGTCCACTGGCAGTGAAACAAATGAGACCAAGGGCAGGGGAACCAAACTTGATGGAGCCAGTAGGAAGCAATGAGGATGACTTTGCTTCTCAGCCATTGTGCTTTCTTCAGGAACTGCAGTATGAGTGGAATAGGGGAAAGGCATACAGTAGACCCAGGGGCCAATCGTGAATCAGAGCATCGCTTGGTGACTCCCACTGTGGGGGAATTAGGGTAAAGAAGCTGCTGCATTTGAGGTTCAAGGGGGAGGCAAATAGGTCGCAGCAAGGCTGTTCCAACAATAAAATTTTTAGTCGCTACTACATGGTTGAGAGACCACTCGTGAGGCATCAGAATGTTCCTGCTCAGTTTGTCTGCAATTAGATAGAAATCCCCGTGAATGTGCATTGCTAGTAGAAAGTGGTTGGAAGCTATCACCCATTTCTACACTCTTAGGACTTCCCATCATAACTGATAGGATCATGTACCAGACTACTGACATATTGTCTGATTGGATAGCAATTGTCCTGGACAGGAGGGTTGATTGGAATGCTTGAAATGCTAAGAGTACCACCCTCAGTTCTAGGACATTGATATACAATCTGGTCTCTATGGGGGACAAAGTGCCTTGGACGATCCTTCCCTGAAAAAGCCCCCCTATCAGGGAAGCATCCGTGGTCACTGTGGCTTTGGGTTGGGGGTGAAAAAGGTTGACACGATAACTCCTCCTCTGGCTTCATCCACCAACTCAAATCCTGCTTGCATCAACTTGTTATGCGAATCAGGTGAGACACTGAATGTGTTAGAAGAGACCATTGAGAATATAGGAGCCATTGTAGTAGCCTCATGTGGAACCTTGCAAGAGGGACCAATGGAATTGTAGCCACCATGGAGCCCAGCAGTTGTAGAACCTCTCTGGCTGGGACAAGGACTTGGGGAAAGTATTATTTGAAGTTGAGCTCTTAGTTTTAGTAGTCTGTGAAGAGGCAGGGCAACTCGGCAGGAGATTGTGTCGACCATTGCCCTAATGAACTCTAAGCTTTGAGTCAGTACCAGGTTTGATTTTCCTAAGTTTATAGAGAGTCCTAGTCTTTCTACCAGGCCTTGAGTGTATGATATGGCTTGAAATAGTAGACTCCTGGTTGGAGTGGTGAGGAGCCAATTGTCTAGGTATGGAAACGGGTCTACTTTGAAAGACCGACATGCCAGTTCGCCGACACACAAATCACCAAGACCAGATAACCGACAACACACAAAACCGACAACGCAAAACACCGAACACCATTACACCGACACACCGAACGTAAACAACACATTACACTACATACCATAGCCACTAGCCCTAACCCAAACCCTAACCCTAAGGTCCGACACTATCGCACACTCATCCTACCTGCACCCTAACCCTAACTCACTTAACCCACCCCTAACCCCAAGGTCCGACACTATCGCACACTTCACCTACCTGCACCCTAACCCTAACTCACTTAACCCACCCCTAACCCCAAGGTCCGACACTATCGCACACTTCACCTACCTGCACCCTAACCCTAACTCACTTAACCCACCCCTAACCCCAAGGTCCGACACTATCGCACACTTCACCTACCTGCACCCTAAACCTAACTCACTTAACCCGTCCCTAAACTACAGTCCCTCACTATCACACACTTACCTTACCCGAACCCTAACTCCAACACTAACACACACTCACCTTTCCCACAGCCTAACCCAAAATCCCACAATATCGCATACTTACCTGACCGCTCCTAACTCCGTCACTGTCGCACACTTACCGAGTCCTGATCACACATTACCCTTGTCAGTCTTTCCGCTGTCGGCAAATCACTCTGTCGATAAACTTACCTGTCGGTCATTTGGTCTTCATTTTCCGCGTGTCGGGGAATCGTCGTTTTGGTCTTTTAAAGTAGACCCATGGAAACACATGGTTCATAGGTTCATAGGTTCATAGGTTGGTACTAGGCTATCAGCCCTAGGGCCTATACAAGCCTAGCCATAACAATTCCCTGGCTATTTCGTCCCACATTATTTACTTTCCTGGACCCCTGTCTAGCAGGGCGACTGACGTGATCCCTGGGGTGAATTTCCTTTCTCCCATCCAATCGTCAAGGTTCCTCCTGAAGAGGTCCAAAGAGGCACTCTGCTTGACATGTATGGGCAATCTATTCCAGAGTCTGGGGAGTCTCTGGGTCAGGAACCTATCCCTCCAGCATGTTTTGTTTATTGTGATGACAAGGTTTAGATCCCTGATGCGTGTACCTCTGAGGGATTGGGATTTCTTTAAGTGTAGCATGTCCAACAGCTCTGGGTTTGACATGGCCTTGTATGTTAAGCAGAGATCACCTCTGAGTAGACGATATGCGACAGAGTATAGCTGGAGTTTTTTAAGGCGGTCAGCGTAGGGCATCTGCTTTAGGCCTGTGATTCTTTTAGTGAGGTATTTCTGAGGCCTTTCCAGTTGTTGCAGATGTCTTGAGAGGTACATACCAAATGGGGCGTTGTATTCTATAATGGGTCTAATGAGGGATGAGTACAGTGGGACAATGACATCCTTTTTCTGGATGAAAAGCCCTTCGTGATGAGGTGTGCCACATAGAAGGATTTCCTGACTGTTGTGGCGATGTGGTTATCGAAGGTGAGACCACTGTCCACCTGTGTCCCTAAGTCTCTTATCACACTTTCTGTGTTTAGTGTACTGCCACCTATATGGTAATTCATGGATACATGTTTTTCCCAAAGGGGATAACAATACATTTCTTGGCATTGAGCTTGAGCCCATGGCTCTGGCACCAAGCATCTGTTTCTGTAAGGCCCTTTTGTAGAGTATCCACATCATTTGGGGATTCAATAATGGCTCCCAGTTTGCAGTCATCTGCAAACTTTGTTAGCCAGAGTCCCTTAGTGTTGACCTGTACTTCAGAGAAGTAGATGCCAAACAAGAGCGGCCCCAGGACTGAACCCTGCGGTACTCCACTTGTCAATTGTCTGGAGCTGGATTTGGAGTCGGCTACTTTTACAGTGTGGGTTCTATCAGTAAGCCATTTAGCAACCCATTGGGTGACATAGGGATTAATGCCCAACTTAGTAAGTTTATCTATGATTCCAGAGTGGGGGATGGTGTCAAAGGCCTTGGCAAGGTCTAGATAGGCTGTGTGGACCACCTTACCCTTGTCCATGGCTCTGGAGACTGATTCAAAGAAGTCAATCAGGTTCAGGAGACAAGATCGGCCCTTCACAAACCCAAACTGGGTGGGTTCCAGTGTTTGAAGGTTGCCAATGTCTTTGTTTATAAGTTCCATGATAATACGCTCCATGGCCTTGCAGATAAGGCTTGTCAGACTGATGGGATGGTAGTTTCTGGGATCCAAGGTGGATCCCCCCTTGTGGATTGGGATAATTGTAGCTCTGCGCCACCCAGTGGGCACGAAACCTGAGGTGAGGCTATGATTAAACATGACACTTAGGTGAGGTGCCAGTTCATATTGTAGTTCATGTAGTACACAGCCCGGGATGTCATCTGGTCCCATGGATGCTGTATTCTTGGCTTTAGAGAGTGCGTTTTGTACCTGTGTGGCTGTTATTACTGGAATTTGGCAATCTTCCGGTATTGAGATGGGCCATTTAGGGGTGAGAGGGGGGTGAAGTTGGCACTGAATTGATCTGCCAGGATATTGGCAATATCCTTTGGATCAGTATATTTAATGCCATTCTGTTTTAGCTCAGCAGATCTGAGCATTGCCATTTAGATTCTTGACATAGTTATAGAATGCTTTGTGGTTGTCTTTGGAATCTTTGGCAATTTTATTTTCGTAACTAGCTTTGGAGGATTTTATGAGGCATCTCAGTTTCTTACTGAGGCCAGTAAGGAGTTTTCTGCATCCTGGGATTTTCCTCTTTTCTGCAAAAGTTTCTTCCTTCTGTTGTAAAGTTTGTTTATGGCAGGGGACCACCAGATTGGCTTCCTTTTTTGGATGAGAGCATTTTGGTTCTATTTGGGATGGCACGATTCATGCATGAGTGGATGTGCTCGTACAGTGCCTTAGTGTAGGATTCAGCAGTTGAACTTTCAGTTCCCATCTGCATGGGTGTTATGAAGTTTGTCACTTCTGACTTGAGTAGCATGAAGTTGGCTTTGGAGAAGTTTTTTATGGTGGTTTCTTTACTGGGGGGTGGGGGTGGGATGTGGATGTTAAGGGTGATTAGCTTATGGTCAGACCTGACTAACGAAGGGGTGACCATAGGTATGGAGCATTGATTTCCCATGTTGGTAATGACCAGGTCTAGCATATTGGAGCCCCTGGTGGGACTATGGATTAGTTGATCCAGGGCATTGGAATTTATGAATTCCAAGAACCGTTGCGCAAAGGTGTTGGGACATGAGTAGTTTTCCCAGTTAATGGCAGGGTAGTTAAAATCACCCAGTATTAGGGTGTTTGGTTTTATCTTAATATTTTCCAGTATGTTTAGAAAGGTGTAGTGGAATCCTTGTAGTCTGGGGTGGGCTGCTACTACTGCCATGTATTTAGTGAACACTCTGGGGGCTGTGGAGAGACCAAAGGGCAGTATTCAAAATTGGTAATGATTGGCTCCCAGCCAGAAGCAGAGGTCTATTCTGGACTGTTTCTTCATTTTTATGTGATAATACGCATCCTGAAGATCTATAGAGCACATCCAGTTGGCCTTCTCTAGGAATTGGAGAATGGACTGAACCATGACCATCTGGAATTTTTCTTGTTTGACAAACTTGTTTAGTATACTGAGATCTAAAATTGGTCTCCAGTCCCCTGTTTTTTGGCACTAAAAAGAATCTTGAGTAAAAACCAGATCCTATTTGGTCTTGTGGGACTACTTGGATGACTATTTTTTCTAGCAGCTTTTGAACTTCTGGCACTGCTGCATCTCTCTGACTGTGTGGAACATCAGGGATTCACCTTTTGGGATAAAGGTCAAAGGGAATGTGGTAGCCTCTGGTCATAATCCTTTGCACCCAGGAGTCTGATGCTATTGATTGCCAGGCACAGTGGTGCAGGGAAAAACACCCCCCGACTGCTTCCAGAGGAAACCAATCAAGCCGCTCTTCAGGAGCACTGATAGGGTTGACCAGAGAAGGAATCTCTGGAACTCTGGCATCATAGCCACTCTTTTCCCATGATAAGGGCATCTCCCAGATAAATTCCCCCCCTCTGCCCCAGGGGATTGCTCACCATGTGTGTCACGGAAAGGTCCTTGAGATTTTTTGAATCACATCTTTCTGCCCCTCTGATTCCAGGAGTAGGATCTTTGCGTAGCTGAAAAATGTATGCCCACGGCAGATAGGGTCTTTCCCTCTTTCTCACACCTGGCTAATGTGTCCTTAATTTTAGGGCCAAATAAGGAAGACACAGCAACAAGAGCATTGAAGAAGGAAGACTTAAAGGGGTCCATGAAGTCACATAAGCGCATACAGGTGTGATGTCTCATGACAACACTTGAAGATGCTGCTCTAGCTGCCATCTTGGTTGTATGGGTGATCAACCACATGGATGAGTTAGAAATGAACTCTGGGGTAAAAAGCTGAGAGGTGAATTTATCCTACACCTCATCAGGTAATACCCCTGCCAAAGTACCTGAAAGTTCTGAAATCATGTCTCTCTGGAGATATGTGAAATGTGCCATGTAATTCAGAGACCATATGGCAAAGGTCACTGAAGCATATGTCTGCTTTCCCAATCTGTCTATCATCCAGGACTCCCTGTTTGGAGGATGGACAGTTGAACTTTCTTTCATAAGTTCTTTCTTGGTGGCCACTGCCACAACCATGGAGTCTACTGTCAAACCTTTGGACCAATGGGGGTGGTCTTATGGTGGGGAAAGAATCTTATCAGGCCTCCGGGGAATAGGCTCAACATTGTCAGGGGCCTTCCAGGCATGCTACACAATGAGCTTAATAAGTTCATCTGCAGTTGGGGTCACCCAGGCAGTAGAGGGTTGAGTACAGAAGGCTTGCAAAAATACAGATTCCTCAGTAGAAGGATTGATGGGCTTCCAGTCACCCCTCTGTTTCAGGATCTTTGGTATGTCTCCAAAGGAGACATCTTCAGGGGGTGACTGTGGGGACCCTTCTCCCTCATCAAAATCTGTATCTTCAGTGACATATTCCTCAGGGGAATCGACATGCTTCCTCTTGTATGTTCTCTTTTGGGGTGGCTCCTCAGTGGGGTCTTCTGAGAAGGACTCTGAAGAGCAGGTGCCCTGGAGCAGGGTCTCTAGCTGTTCGCATGCTCGAAGTCCCTGCATAGCAGGCTGCGTCAACTGCATGCTAGAGGAGAGAGAGAGAGAGAGATCAGGTTCTGACAGAGGAGGTGCCAACTGCATGCTTGCAGAAGAAAGAGCCCTCTCCATCACCTGGAAGGCAGGCTCCCCTGAAGAGGGATGGGAGCCTGGAACTGAGATGGGCAACTTTGAACTGGGATCACACCATGCTCCGACAAGCCCACCACCAGGATAGGAGCCTGAGAGAACCAGGAACTGCCATAACAGCCGGAGCCATAGGCGGCGCCAAAGAAAAAATTGGCACCGAACTAGGAGTCATGGTGCCGACAGACCAGTCATGGTCCCAAGGGTGGATCGGCTCCAAATGGAGCAAAGTCCAGAGGGAAGGCTCCAGGACCATGAAGGGAATCTTCGCAGGAACCGAAGGCATAGGCACCAGGGTAGATATCAGAACCGAGGGCTTCAAAGTCTGAAAAGAGGTTGAAGGAGGATATGCTGGACACTGTGCAGAGAAAACTTTGGCTCCAGTTGGGAGAGAAGTCCTGGTTGGGGTTGGAATTCCTCTAGCTGCCAAAAGTTGTTCGACAAGCCTCACTACGTCTAATTCAGAGAGACTCCTTGTGGACCATGTAGAAACTCCAGAAGGAGAGTCTGGTCTTTTGAGAAAAGGACTATATTGTTGTTCAAGGAAGGGGTCTATAGTAGGTGAGTATCTGGTCCTAGGCAAAATTTCAGATTTTGGCACCGAGGATGGAACCATTGTCGGTGCCGAGATTGCATCTAGTACCGAGAATATAGTTGGTATCGAAGCAGGTGTAGAAATTGTCGATGTGAAGTTGTTCTATCTTGCCGTTTATTCTTACAGATGGGTTCGGAGCCGATCTTCACTTCCGAGTCGGCCTACTACAAAGCTCGAAGTCTTCAGACAGCTCGGGGCCAAGTCCCTATCCCATGATGCACCTTGAGTTACCTCAGATCTAGTTTGCCACTGCAATAGAGTGGAGGTTTCCTAGCACAGCTCGGACCAGTATAGCTTTTTTTCTAAAATCTTTGCTAAATTTGATATTTCTTATAATAGTTAGTGATAGTTTTTTCATAGTTATAACTTTGTTAGCTTATTGATAGATATTTCTTCTTTTTATGCCTTCGTTTTTTTATAGGCCTTTAATATTCCCTTCCCTTCTTTGGTGTGCCTTTATAAATATTAGCATAGTTATATAGCTTTGTAGTTTAAATAAGATTCTTTAACCTTTAGACATTGTGTGTGTGAGTGCATTTGGATAGTTATTGTTACGCCACAGTTTTTCTTATACAGCCCATTTATTTTATTATTTATTTATTTATTTTACATTTGTTGACTGAGATTGTCTGACTGAGCTGAAGAGCCCTTTTTCAGCGGATGCCCGGGGAGAAAAGCTACCACATATTATACAATTTTCATTATAAATTAGCATTAAACAGCAATGTTACAGGATTATTACAAGAAATTAAGTAGCAATACAATGTTATACAGTGTCAATAATCAGGAGTATAGCATAACTATTTCAAGATGTGTAAAAAGAAATATGTCATTAAGATGAGTATAGTGTTTAGGGGTTATTACTGTAGCTTAAGTTTACTAAAGTGTGTGTGTGTGTGTGTGTGTGTGTGTGTGTGTGTGTGTGTGTGTGTGTGTGGGTTTGTATTCTCTTTGAGACTACAGTCTGTTACTGTACAGTAGATTTTTTGATAGTGTATACTTTAATAAGGCTGACCAGGAGAAAGACAAGCATCCTAAGTCTGGCTTTAAAAGTGTCCAAAATGTGGACAAAAGATTTCTGTGACAGTCACGTTAATTTTGTTTATAGTCTTGGAGCCTTGCACTTGCAAGAGAGCTGCTCCACTTGCCATTCTTTTTCTTCCAGAGTTTTACACGAGAGAAAAAGAAAACATATAGACAGAGGACTTTTAAAATCTTCATTTCAGGAAGCTTTGAATGACCAGGATAAATCTAGCCAGTCTCCCAAGTCTTCAAAGTCTTCTAAGGCTTCTTCTTCTTCTGATGTGACAAAATCTAAAAAAGTTGATGTCGGCTCCACAGCCTTTGGAGCCAAGCGTCCTGTCTTTTTGGAGCCGGTCCCCATTATTGGAACCGGTATCTGAAGTATTAAAGTCTGTAATTCTCCAGTTGGTACCACCTTCCATACATTCATCTTAGTCCTCAATCAGCCTATCTGATTTGGATGTGGATTGTGTGGTGTAGAAGTTGCTACAGGCACCAGCGTTTGCTAAATTTTTATTGGCTCTGACCCAAGTGGTTTCGGAGCCGAAGACTGTTATGCCATCAACTTCTTTTCCTCCTCCGATCCATACTGGTCCTTCAGAGCTGGAGGAGTTGGACCTGATGATTGTTGAGCCTTTGGAGCCGATGCCTGCTGCAGTGCCTTTGGTTCCATTTACTCGGACTTTCTTGGTGCCTATCGAGGAGTCTAGGAGCCAACACTCTCTGGTTGAGTCCAGGGAGGATAGTCGGACTGATCTGTTCATTCTGACTTTGCCTCTCAGGGCCTTAGCTTGGATGAGTTTGGCTCCTACCTCTGTTTCAGAGACCACTGTTCCGGTGCCGAGGGGATTAGTTGTTTCTTTGGATCCATCAGTCCCTTCTCATTGGAACAGGAGTGTCTTTGAAGCCATGAGAAGAGTGATGTCCCCCAAGGGGTCTACTTGATAGGGGTGACATTTCACAATGTCGAAATTCATATCGCCGAAACCATATGGTCGACATTTAAAATGTCGACCATACAAGTAGAACATAAAAAACAAAAAAACTTACCTTAACGCTGCTAGCAGGGGGACTTTCCCCCCTGCACCACCCCCCAGAACTTAAATATACCAACCTTGAGATCGCACTACAGTGCGGAAGTGGAAATCTTTCCATTACGCACTGTAGAGAGATGCCGGTTCTCCATAGTCAACATTTCAAATGTTGATCATATAGTCTTGGCCATATGAATGTCGACATTGTGAAATGACCATTCGAAGGGGACCCCCCCCAGAACATCTACAACTTCAGTTCTAACAACCTCCTCCCCAAAAGTACCTGTGTCCACTTCTGCCTCACAGATCCTTTTGAAGCGTAGAGACCCTGAGCCTCAGGAAGCCCCACTGGGTGGCCCCTGCTCTTCCGAGACCTCACCAGAAGTTCCCACTGATGAGGTTCCCAGGAAGAGAATTTGCAGGAGGAAGCACCTAGACTCCCCACAGGAGTCTGTCATGTCTGATACTGACTTAGATGAATCAGAAGGGTCCCCACGGTCCCCCTCTGAAGATATCTCATTTGCAGAGATATTAGAAATCCTTAAGCAGTGGGGTGGCTGGAAGTCCACCAACCCTACTGAAGATGAGTCGGTTCTCCTGAAGGCTTTCAGGTCTCAACTCTCCACCTCTTGAGTGTCTCTGCCCTTCGATGATCTCATGGAGCTGGTGTCACGAAGGGCGTGGGAGTCTCCAGACACCATGGAGCCTGTCCCTAGGAGGCCCAATAAATTTATTTCTGCCCCTCAGGATAAGTCCTTTCTCACTGAGGGAGTGCCAGTTGATGCCAAAAAGAAGATGTCAGAAACATCTTCCTCTATCCATCCTCCTAACAGAGACTCTAGGATCATAGATAGATACGGGAAGCACATGTACATTTCAGTGACTTTTGCCATGCGTCCACTGAACTATCTCACACATTTTACAAGACTGCAAAGAGACCTCCTAAAAGAGCTTGGAGAGACTCTTCAGGGTACAGTAGCTGCAGGAGCTTCAGACAAGGTTGCCTCCCCAGCTTGCTACCCTTAATTCCATAGTGAACTCGTCCATGTGTCTCATCTCATATGCAGCTGATGGAACGAGTAGGGCAGCTGGTACAGACATTGCTCTTAGGCACTCATGGATGTGCTTGTGTTCCTTTGCGGAGCCCTTTAACTCATCCTTTGTCAACACCCCTTTTGATGGCTCATCCCTTTTCGGGCCCAAAGTTAAGGAAACTTTGACCAGGTGTGAGCAGGAAGGAAAGACTCTGTCTGCCGTTGGAGTCCATTCTTCCACCCCTACTAGACCCTAACCCAAGGGTCAAAAGGGTAGAAAGATGTGGTTCCAAAAAGCCTAAGGAACCTTTCTGGACACACGTGGTGAACCCCCCCGCCAGGGGCAGAGGAGGGGGCAATGATGGAAGACACCACCCTCACGGCAGACGGGGTCTGCAAAACTGGGGTGACAGAAACCAGCTCTTTGGGAAGCCCTACCACCGCTCCTGAAAGGAGGCACGACTGTCCTGCTCTGGAGGCAGTCAGGGGTTGCTTATCTTTGTACCCAGATGACTGGCTCAAAATAACAAACGACAACTGGGTACAAAGTATAGTTTCCAGAGGATATTTCATTCCCTTCACCATTCCCCCTCCATTGACAACAAAAATCCCAGACGTTCCATCCAGTTACAAGGAACAAGCAACAGCAGAGGTCTAAACGTTGCTAAGAAAAAGAGTCATCCAACCAGTCCCAGCAGACCAGACAGGATCCAGAACTTACTCAAGATTCTTTTTAGTTCCAAAAAAGAAAGGGGACTGGAGACCTATTTTGGACCTCAGAGCAGACTAAACAGATCTGTCAAGAAAGAGAAGTTACGGATGGTCACGCTTCAGTCGATATTTCCCTTCTTAGGGAAAGACAACTGGATGTGCTCGATATATCTACAGGATGTGTACTACCATATAAAAATGGCCAGACCATCTAGGGATCATCTGCGCTTCCATCTGGGAGCCAATCATTATCAGTTTCGAGCCTTGCCCTTTGGTCTCACTACAGCCCTCAGAGTGTTCACCAAATGTATGGCAATGGTCACGGCTCACCTGAGGTGTTTAGGATTCCAGGTGTTTCCGTACTTAGAAGATTAGCTCCTCACCGCCACAACCAGGCATCAGATAATACAAGCCAGGGACACCACTCTTACTCTTTGCAATCATCTGGGTATTACCATAAATTCAGAAAAATCTGCCTTGTCGCCATCGCAAAATATTGTTTTTATTGGAGCAGAATTGGACACCTCCACCACCACTTTAAAACTTCTGGCAGAAAGAGTTTTACTACTTCACCAGCAAGTCCAGAACATCATATCCAGAGACAAGGCTCCAGCATCAGAAGTGCTAAAGTTGTTAGGCATGATGGCAGCTGCAATAATAGCGATGCTGTTGGGTCACATGCACATGCGGATTCTACAATGGCTGCTATTCACTCAATGGTCTTATCAAGAGCTCCCAATGTCTCATCTCATAATTGTAACAAACACATGCAAAAAGGACCTTCAGTGGTAATTGACCTCTTTTCAAGTAAAAATAGGCCGTCCTTTTATCCTACCCTCACCAGTGGCCACAGTGACCCCAGACGCTTCCCTGATAGGGTGAGGGGGCATTTTCAGGGAAGAACAGCCCAAGGCACATGGACCAAACAAGAGACACATCTGCATATTAATGTCTTGGAGATGAGAGCGGTACTTTTGGCGTTGCAGTAGTCTCTCCCTCTGGGGACAATTGCGATTCAGAAGGACAACATGTCAGTGGTCTGGTACTTGAACAAACAAGAAGGAACCAGGTCCTATTCCCTTTGTCCAGAGGCCCTAAGAGTATGGCACTGGGCTACATCCACCCAGCACTTTCTGAAAGCAATGCAAATCCTGGGGAAATCCACCATGATTGCAGACAAGCTGAGCAGGGCAATTTTGTTGCCTGACAAGTGGTCCCTCAAAAAAGAGATAGTGGAGAGAATATTCCAGAGATGGGGCCAGCCTTGCTGCGACCTTTTTGCTTCCCACATGAACACAAAATGCAGAAGCTACTTTGCCCTGATTCCCCCTCTGGGAGATTCCCCAAGGGATGCACTCGTACACGATTGGCCTCCGGGTCTCCTCTATGTATTCCCACCAATTCCCTTGATACCCAAAGTATTACAGAAAGCAAAAGCCCTGGGAAGGACCATCATTCTAATAGCCTCTCATTGGCCTCATCAGATTTGGTTCCCCTTCCTTCAAATTCATCTGTTGAAAGAGCCTTGGATTCTGGACCCAGTTCCAGACCTTCTGATGCATTCGTCGGGGGCTCTTCAGCCTTCTCTTCAGTCCCTAAAATTGACAGTTTGGCTGCTCCAATTCCCAACATAACCAAGTTCCATAACCTCTCAAATGAAACACAGCATATTTTAATATCCTCTCATAAATCCTCTACTAGGAAGTTATACCTTAGCAAATGGAGGAGATTTTCTATATGGGCTTCTCAGAATAACATTGATCCCTACCAAGCCCCCATTTCCTCTATATTAGAATTTTTGACTAAGATTTTCAACAAAGGAGCTACGGCAGCTACAGTTTGGGTACAACTTGCCGCCATCTCTAATTTTCACCTTGGCTTTGAAGGATTGAACATAATGTCACATAAGCTATCCAAAGCCTTTTTCAAAGAGACCTTCTGCCTCAGACCACCAGTGAAATCCCCTTGTACCCCATGGAACCTAAATGTTATGCTTTCACTCATTATTCTCCCACCTTCCGAGCCAGCTTCCTCATGTGATTTGAAATTTTTGTCTTAGAAGGCTATCTTTTTAATAGCCGTCACGTCTGCCCATAGAATATCAGAGCTACAGGCCTTGTCCATAAAGCCTCCATATTTGATTTTTCATGCAGACAGAGTGTCCCTGTGAACAAATCCTTCATTTTTACCTAAATTTGTACTGAAGCTAACCTTAATCAAATCATAGATTTACCAATGTTTTTTCCCCAAACACACCAACTTAGAGTATATGCTGCACAAGCTTGATGTTCATAGACAGCTCAGATTTTACCTGGATAGAACCAAAGAGTTCAGAAAATCAGAACTACTTTTTGTTTCCTTTTCAGACTCTAGGAAAGGTATGCCAGTGGCAAAAACAACACTATCTAAATGGTTATCTGATTGCATCACCTTCACCTATTCAGCTGCCAAGTTACCTTTACAGCACAAAATTAAGGCTCATTATACTAGAGCAGTGTCCACATCCTCTGCTTTTTCTGCTAGGCTTCCTATAGACAATATTTGTGCAGCAGCCACTTGGTCAAGACCTCATACCTTTATTGCTCATTACAAAGTTGATAAGGCCTCCAGGGACAGGGCCTCCTTTGGTTCTACTGTCCTGAAAAACATACTCCCGTGAGCCACCTGAGAAAGATGGTGCTTGGGATGCTACCCATCTGTAAGAATGAAAGGCGAGATAGAACAACTTCACATAAAGAAGTTATGTACTTACCATAACATTCCATGTGAGTTGTTCATCTCGCCTTCATTCTTACTTCCCACCCTCCTACCCCCTCCGGGGTTTTTCGAGGACCGAGATACTAGTTTTATCCTGGTTGCTCAGTCTTTCTATGTTTTTTTCCCTAAAGAGTGATAGAATGGCATATGGTATTGTTAGATGCAGCAAACAAGATCTGAGGTAACTCAAGGTGCATAATGGGATAGGGACTTGGCTTCAAAGTGTCTGAAGACCTCGAGTTTTGTAGTAGGCCGACTCAGAGCTGAGGATTGACTCCATACCTATCTGTAAGAATGAAGGCAAGATGAACAACTCACATGGAATGTTATGGTGAGTACATAACTTCTTGTTCAGTAGTTGCCAATGGCTTCAGCGCCATAGAACTAGTCATGTGCACTGGAGCTGAAATAGTCAGTGAAGATAATTTTGCCATTTTCGGTTCAGAAACGGTCTGAGAGAGCTTCAATTCTGTAGAACTCAGAGAGGTTGAAACCAAATGGCTTCTCTTTTCTTATCTTTTCTGGGAGGCGGTGAGACCTCTGCCTCAGAAAGGGCCTCCGAAAAAGGGAATTTTAGCAAGCCCTTAATAATGAGTTTGTTCTTGTGCTCAGCAAGAGTGCGAGAACTAAAATTTTTACACAAGTCATAAGGAGGTTGAGTCTGGAGATGGGGAACTCAAAGGCAGTAGACACACATTGTGTCCATCCGAACTGGGCATATTTCACCCACACTTCTCACATTGTTTAAATCCAGTTCCTTTTTTGTCTGACATATTTAAGGTAACAACAGTTATAGAAAAACAGGTACAAGCAGAAAATCCACAGAAGAGAGAGAGAGAGAGAGAGAGAGAGAGAGAGAGAGGAATATATAAAAAATATAAAGGATATATAATATATATATATATATATATATATATATATATATATATAGATAGATATATGGATCTATGTTCTTTAATCGAAAGTACAGTTCATCAAACCGTACTTCCGCGAACTGACTTCCGCAAAAGTGCATTTTGTAGAAAATGCACTTTTGTGGAAAAATTTAAATTCTCACTCCGAGATCGCACTACAGTGGGGGAAAAGGAAATATTCCCTTATCCCCTCTGTACCACGATCTCAACAGGAGTTTCCTTAGTTGTACATCAACAATATAGGTTGATGTACAACTAATGGTAAATGCAAACTGCATTTTTTTTTTCTTTAGCGAAGGTGCATTTTCAACAAAACTCACTTTCGCTAAAGTGGGTTTGATAAAGTGCGGTTCGATGAACTGTACTTTCAACAATACAAATATGACCCATATATATATATATATATATATAGAGAGAGAGAGAGAGAGAAAGAGAGAGAGATACTTTTTTTTTTAAGAAAAGGGGGGAATGAAAGGAAATACCAATGATGGTAACAAGATTACCACAACGGTAAGGGAGGGGCCATAACAACAATGGTACTTAAACTAACAAAAAAATGGGTAGACGAAGAATAAAGGTCACAGATAAGACAGAAAGATATATAATTGTAAGAAATGGTACAAAGTACAAGTAATATCAAGGAACTAGGTATGTAAAAATACCAAAAATCTATCACTTAGCTGAGAGAAAAATCGCTTGGCAGGTCTTTAAAAAGTACATGGCAAACGATATCCGAAAAGAAGGAGAAGAGGGGCACTATGGGTAGGACTTAGCTCGAGAGTTTTTGGCTGGCCCAAACTTGTGTATTGGCCGGGTCGGTTCCAAGGACTGAACCGAAGTCCTTATCAGTAAGGTATGTATCAAGATTTACAACATCAGATTGATGGTTCTCAACTGCTTAGAAAGGAGCTTTCTTTTAGGCTACACGCGTGAAGTTGTAATGACAAAGTTTACTTTGACTTTGTTGAATAATTAGGGAGGGTAAAGCCAGAGTCAGGTACAATTTTTAAATATTTCTCTAATTCACTTAAAAGGTTAATAGACTAGTACAGAAGTTTGAAACTCCAATGCCTGGCATTAGTGAGTGATTGTAGTTCTTAGTGTTTTTCCTCATTGAAAATGTTAAAAGGGTCAGGGACATAAGGTGGGAAAAAGGAAAAATTAGGGGCGTTCTGCGAAATGAGGGTCAACTGAAAGGAATGCCATAAGGTTAAAACCCACCAGAAACTCTTTGAAAAAAAGCAAGCATTATTGTTAAATCATGGTAGGGTCCTAGTGGTAGTGAGGAAAATCTGAACCAAAAGCACATATCCTTGCTGGACCCGAAGAAAGCTGACAATGCCATTTACCCACCGCTCAGAGGCAAGGAACGGTAACAGTTTGTCAAATAGCAGTTGTGTTTGGACACAAGCGAAAATTACATTCAGATATCTTAACCTCTTAGCAAAAGAAATCTGGACAAAGCCAAAAGTGATGGCGAGAGAGGGGACTCCCCAAACTATGGACAGATTTTAAATGTTGCTCTTATAAACTTAGATGGTTGACAGATTAACACGTTTTGCATTAGCATGCGTTTTTCGAAGGCTATTAAGTCTGAAATTCTAATATCTGTCATTACTTACTGATCTCTGTCATCAATAATTCGTCATAAAACTACAAATATTATAAGGAACAGTCCAAAAATATGAGAAGTGTAATTATACACTTTGGTAGCGTATTAGGGTTTTCAACACGACTGTAGTTCAGCCGCTAACTCTTTATCTCTCATAGATAGTTCATACACTAGTAGTAGGCTAACTGCCCTTGTGAGTCATTTTAAACCTAGTCAATTACCCCGTTAGAATCAAACCCTGAACCTTGTGTCTATAAGGTAAACACATTAACCTCCCTAACCTTTTTTATAAAATGTTTGGCACAAAGCCTGGCAAGTGGGTGAACTGTGGCACTTTATTATGAGAACAGAAGCGCAGAACCCTATGAAATAAATTAGGAAGCTAACTGTACTGTTACATTTTAGGGGGTACTTCACAAGGCTATTATGGCATGTGCAGTGTCACAAAACAACTCAGTGCTCTAGAGCATGCCACTACCTGGTTAACTTAAGCCAAGACTCTAGAACACGCCAGTTTTTGCAATAACACAATCCAGTCAACACTAAAAGCTCCTATATATACATCTTCAAGAAAGGGGTTATAAGCATCAAACATGCCAGGTATGCGCCTGTTTTATCTTAATTATGACTGGACAATGGTGTCATGTAGTGGCTGAAAAATTAAACGTGTTTTATGATTTCAAGACTCCAGGGTGAATGTTTCTTGATTGCTATTGCTACTGCATTAAACCTATTGGAAAGGGTGTCCGGCATCTTTCCAGTCAACTTTTTGTTACCTGCTGTTCTTTTTCAGGATTCGAAACAGACTATGAATTGAGGTGTTAACATTTTGTTTTTGTATCGATGAGAGGCATAGGGAAGAGTTTTGGAAATGTACACTATCTTTTATACTAATGTAACTCCCAACCCTGGTCACCACTTCTTTAAAAAAGTGTGAGTACAGTTAACTTCACAAAGTAACAAACGGCGGGCTTAATAACTACTTTCATGACATTTGCTGTTTCTATTATTTGACGGTGGTTAATAATGACGAGAATGAGACTGGAACCCGGGGAGCGTTTTGTTGGTTTTGGCGCTTTGGTATTAATGGGATTTGTACAGTCTAGCCTTAGAGTCTAGCATGGAGGAATTCTCGATGGTGTTAATGTCCAGCGGAGTTGAAGTAATCGTGTGGGGGGACTAGGAGAACAGGAGTCCAAGTCAGCTGAGCTTCGAAAGGTGTTCAGCAGGAGTGGATTTGTAGTGGAGTTGAAACATTATTGTACTGCCAACATTTTATTTTATAGAAAGTAACTTTTTATTATTTTGGAGGCATTGAAGAGTCTGTTGGCCAGTTTTGTGTTTTATTTAATCAACATGCTTCCTAAGTTTTATTTACTGTGGTCGGTCGCTTGTGGAATTCGTGGACTCTTGTTTTTAATTCTTGGAACTGTTTTTTAAGGCTTAGTACATCTATATTTTTGATTCCTGATCAATTACAAGTTCAACCATTGTTGTTTTTGATGGGATGGCTGCACCCAACTGGCAACAAGTGGGCATGATTGGATTTTAATCCAGCGAAGTTTTATTGCCAATTTTTATCTTTCTAGATGTCTGTAGTTGTTTTCTTTATTTAATTTTATATAACTAGGTATACCAGTGAACGTTTTCTCACAAATATACTTCATTTGATCTGTCATTTTTTGTGTAATATCCTAAGTTTCAGTATTCATTGTTTGAGTTGTGTTTTTTTTTTTTTTTTGAGAAGTGCTTAGTTATTCAAACACAATAATAATCTTGCACTTGATCAGTTTAACACTCACCATTAAGTAAAGGAGTTGCTAATAATTCTCTGGTCCCGTTGTTTCCTTATCTAATCCTGTGGTCCTGTATTTCATTATAGGAGTCTAACATTTTCTCCAGTATGACTTTGAGTAAGTCACCAGGAAGATCCCTTGTGTTACACCTAAAGAAAGACACATGCTTAAAAATGCTGTCAACTATTTCCTTCACAAAATTCTTATCTTTATACACTGTAGCTGTACAAATCAAAATACCTTCTGGGGGAGACTTGCTATCAGGTACCACAGCCTCATAGCATTATGCTGCACCTTGGCTACTTGTTACTTTTACAGTCAACTGCTTCACAGTGACTGACTTTCAGGCATTCTTCCTTTCCACCATACATATCAGGCATTATCGTTCTCCAGCTGCCTCCTCCTGACATCTGCTCATTATCCTTTCTGCTAGTTTTTGTTTACTTGGGTCAATGCCAGAAACCCACCCACTACCTCTTGGGCAGCAGCAGTTCATGTTTCAACTGGAGCAGCCACTCTCCATGACATCATACCTCTGACTATCAGAGATGTCCTCATAAGTCTTTTGTACTCCTGCCACTGACTCAATGTGAATAACAATCTTAGCATCATCATTTGGTATTATTGTGTCCACCATTACAGGCCTCTCCCTATCACATTCTGAAGCACTGTAACAAGAACAGCCTATCATTCACTGCAATGGTGTTCCCCTGTTGCTATGGGTCTCCATTTGCAAATAAGCTACAAATTGAATGAGATCTATCCTGTCAAAAAAAAAATGAAATTAATCATATGGAGTAACTTCAGAGTGGCAACATGAAAATGAATGAAGGGAACCATGATCAGCACATGGACGGTATTGCTATAGAAATACTGAAAACGTGTATTTATAAAACTTGTTTTTGAAGTTAAACTTCTCTGCTTGACTTACAAAGCCATGTCTGACCCCAGCCCTGTTAGAAATGTTACATCTAAAGAAATCCCAATCCCTCCACACCACATGCTCCAGGGACCTCAACCTCATTACCGCAATCAACAGAACATGCTGGAGGGACAGGTTAATAACCCAGAGACTGCCCATGCTCTGGAATAGACTTCCCATACATGTCA
>NC_056734.1:516836446-516838946 GCF_019279795.1 Protopterus annectens | reverse complement strand
TTTCTTTTCCATGCACAGGAATGTTCCTGTATACTTTTTCACCCTTTCCATAATATCCAACAAGCTTGCAAAACAGAACATCTTTCACCTTACTCTAATCCTAACCCTAAACTGTGAACATTCGTATACACACCAACAACCACTATAGCCTTTTCAGTCAAGCATTCATTTTCCTTCACACTCCCACTTACAAACACTATAAAAATGAGCATTCAGACAAACATGCTTTCAGTATTTTGAGCTTTCACTGTTTTTTCACCCCCTCAACAAGTTTTCGGTCAAATTTACTTTTGATATTTTGAGCTCTAACCATATACATTTATATTTATGTATATAAATATGTAGATATATGTATGAAAATACAAACACATACACATCTTAAATGTGTCAATGTATATATATATATATATATATATATATATATATATATATATATATATATATATATATGTGTGTATACATATATGTATATATATACATATATGTATATACATATATATATATATATATATGTATATATATATATATATATATATATATATATATATATATATATATATATATATATATGTATATGTATATATATATATATATATATATATATATATATATATATATATATATATATATATATATATATATATATATGTATATATATATATATATATGTGTGTGTGTGTGTATTCTTCACGGAATCTATAGCTAATCTTACCAAATCCTTCCCCAACAATAATACATCCAACTCTCTTTCTTCTACTCCCAACAACCCCTCTAACTGTCCTCCCAGTTTCCAGCTGAAACCTGTTTCAACTATATTCATAAAAAGACTCTTATCTAAACTGAACTAAAGCCATGCACTAATGCCCCTGATAACATCCCCTCCTCTTTCCTTAAATGTGCTGCCGAAGGTATTGCTCTCCCTATCAGCATCTTAATTAATAGATCTATAAAAGAGTCATATGTTCCTATGCTTTGGAGATCAGCCTACATTCTCCCTCTTCATAAAGGAGGCAAAAACACAAATATCTCCAACTTTCGCCCAATTGCCCTACTCTCACCTTTATCAAAAATCCTAGAGAAATGCGTCCACCACCAACTCATGCCTTTCTTAATCCATAACCACCTCCTAACACCCACCCAACATGGTTTCCGCCCTGGACACAGCACTATTACTGCCTTACTATCCTTCTTAGAAACAGTCAACCAAGCCAGGGATTCTGGGTTACTAGTTTCCACTGTACTGCTAGATCTGTCTAAAGCCTTCGACACCATCTCTCACAAACACCTTCTCTTTCATCTTTCAAACCTTCATCTCTCCCCTGATACTCTATCCTGGTTCTCTAGCTACTTATCAGATAGATCCCAAGCTGTCAAATGGAACAACTCTACCTCCTCCTTCTTACCTACACCCACTGGTGTTCCCCAGGGGTCCATCCTTGGACCCATGCTTTTCAACATCTTAATAAATAACCTTCACTCTGCCATCCCAGACATAACAGTCATCCAATACGCAGATGATTCTACCTTAGTCTGCGCCGCCTCCAACATTTCCGAACTACTGACAAAAACCCAAATAGCTTTTTCCACTACTGAGAACTGGATGCACCAAAATCATCTCTCTCTAAACTCTAATAAATCCAAAATTCTTCTCTCCGCTCCCTCCAGGGCTTGCACATTTGATAAAACAGCATTCAAAATCATAAGCCAAACAAAGTCAACCATAGAGGTGGTCCCATCTGCAAAACTCCTTGGCATCACTATAGACGAGCACCTCAAATTTGATAGCCACATACAACAAAACATAAAGAAAACCCACCAAAAGCTAGGTATTCTCTATAAGAACAACTGCTTTCTCTCCAGTTCCGCTAGACATTCCTTAGCAACTACCTATCTTCTACCATCTCTACTATATGGAGCCCCTCTCCTTACTAACCTGTCTTCTTCCATCTCCACTAAACTCGAAATCTGCTATAATAAAATCTCTAAATTTGCTACCAAATCTAAAACCTCTTCTCACCATTGTCTTTCCCTACAAACTCTGAACTGGCTAGAACTCCCTAACTACCTAGACTACCTCCAACTAACCACTGCTCACAAATTAATATTCTACCCTGAAAAATGCCCAGCCCTAGCAAACATCCTTCCGCCATACACCCCAAACAGATCTCTTAGATCTGAACACCAAAATTTAATCACCATCCACAAACCCAATCGCCCTGCTGGCCAGCTCCTTCCCTCCTACTCTCTTGGCAGGAAATGGAACTCTCTCCCTTCTTCTCTTAGAACAACATCTAACACTGAAGCCTTCAAAATCCAACTTTTCTCTTACTTATCCTCTAAACATAAGTGCACCTGCTTACATCCTACATAAATCTACATAAATTCCCCTTGAACCCTCTACATCCTTTCTCTTTACTCTACCCTAATACTATCTTCTTTTCTTCTCTTTTTCTCTCGATCACTGCTTGATCAAACTATATTCTACTCTCAGTTTATGTAC
>NC_056734.1:516693946-516831446 GCF_019279795.1 Protopterus annectens | reverse complement strand
CTTCCTGTCCTCTGCATCTTGCTGTGTCACACCAACCACTTGCATGTCCTCTCTCACCACATCCATAAACCTTATCTTAGTCCTTCCTCTTTTCCTCTTACCTAGCAGCTCCATCCTTAGCATCCTTTTCCCAATATACCCAGCATCTCTCCTCAGCACGTCCAAACCAATGCAATCTCACCTCTCTGACTTTGTCAAAAAGCTGTCCAACCTGAGCTGACCCTCTAATATACTGATTCCAAATCTTGTCCATCCTTGTCACACCCAGTGCAAATCTTAGCATCTTTAACTCTGCCACTTCCAGCTCTGACTCCTGCCTTTTTGTCAATGCCACCGTCCCAACCCATACAACATAGCTGGTCTCACTACCCTCTTGTGGACCTTCCTTTTCACTCTTACTGCTACCCATCTGTCACAAATCACCCCTGACACTCTTCTCCACCCATTCCACCTTGCCTGTACTCTCTTCTTCACCTCTCTTCCACACTCACCATTACTCTGAACTGTTGATCCCAAGTACTTAAACTTATCCATCTATGCCAACTCTACTCCCTGCATCCTCACCATTCCTCTATCCTCCCTCTCATTTACACACATATATTCTGTCTTAGTCCTGCTGACCTTCATTTCTCTCCTCTCTAGAGCATATCTCCACCTCTCCAGGGTCTCCTCAACCTGGTCCCTACTCTCACTACAGATCACAATGTCATCTGCAAACATCATAGTCCGTGGGGCCTCCTGTCTGATCTCGTCTGTCAACGTGTCCATCACCATTGCAAATAAGAAAGCGCTCAGAGCTGATCCTTGATGTAATCCCACCTCCACCTTAAACGCATCTGTCACTCCCACTGCAGACTTCACTACTGTCATACTACTCTCGTACATATCCTGTACCACTCTTACATACTTCTCTGTCACTCCTGACTTCCTCATATAATCCCACAACTCCTCTCCAGGCACCCTATCAAATGCTTTCTCCAAGTCCACAAAGGCACAATGCAACTCCTTCTGACCTTCTCTATATTACTCCATCAACACTCTCAGAGCAAACATCGCATCTGTGTTGCTCTTTCCCAGCATGAAACTGTACTGCTGATCACTATTCATCACCTCCCGTCTTAACCTAGCTTCCACTACTCTTTCCCATAACTTCAAGCTGTGACTGATGAGTTTTATCCCTCTGTAGTTACCACAGCTCTGCAAATCACCCTTATTCTTACAAATAGGTACCAAAACACATTTTCTCCACTCCTCAGGCATCCTCTGACTTTCCAAGATTTCATTAAACAATCTGGTTAAAAGCTCCACTGGCATTTCTCCTAAGCACCTCCATGCTTCCACTGGTATGTCATCTGGACCAACAGTCTTTCCATTCTTTATCCTCTTTATAGCTGTCCTTACTTCCTCCTTGCTAATCTGTTTCACTTCCTGATTCACTATCCCCACATCATCCAACCTTCTCTCTCTCTCATTCTCTTCATTCATCAGCCCCTCAAAGTACTCTTTCCATCTGTTCAACACACATTCCTCGCATGTGAGTATGTTTCCCTCATTATCCTTTATCACCTTTACGTGCTGCACATCTTTCCCAGCCTAGTCCCTCTAACTAGCCAATCGGTACAGGTCCTTTTCTCCCTCTTTAGTGTCCAACCTTTCATACAACTCTTCATATGCTTTATCCTAAACATTCGCCACCTTTCTCTTTGCCATGCTCCTCATCTCCTTATACTCCTGTCTACTTTCTTCATCTCTCTGACAATCCCACCTAACTTCTTCACCAGCTTCTTCCTCTGTATACTCTCCTGTACTTCCTCATTCTACCACCAGGTCTCCTTGTCCTCCTTCCTCTGTCCAGATATTACACCAAGCACCTTTCTAGCTGTCTCCCTTACTATCTCTGCTGTAGTTACCCAGCCATTTGGTAATTCTTCACTGCCCCCCAGTGCCTGTTGTAACTCTTCCCTGAACTCCACCTCACAATCACCCTTTTTCAACTTCCACCATTTGATCCTTGGCACTGCTCTCACACTTGTTTTCCTCTTCTTGATCACCAACGTCATCCTACAGACCACCATTCTTTGCTGCCTAACTACACTTTCCTCTGTCACCACTTTACAGTTCCAGTCTCCTTCAGACTAGCCCTCCTGCATAGGATAGTAACTAAATTTAAAAGATACTTATTATCACATCTATATTCACCCAGATTGCAGGCGTTCCTTAAGGTTTTGTGGGTCTGGATCACATTATTAGTTCTCCGCCTAGCCCTGTGGACTATCCATTGTACCAACAGTGTTCACAAAGTTTCTAGCTCCAGTTATATCTCATTGCAGGCTACAGGATATCCACATTTTTCCATATTTAGATGACTTGCTTATCTTTGCAGAATTATTTCCAAGGTGTCAGGAATCTCGCTGTTAGGTGACAGATCTGTTACATAAACTGGGATTCCAAGAGAACATTCAAAGGTTTTTCTTCACTGTTTCACATAGGATTGTGTTCCTGGGGTGTCAGCTAGACACTTCAATTCAAAGAGCTTTTCTTCCATGGGAAAAAATAGTTTTATGTCTAGATCTCTGTATAAGATTTTTCACTTAGACTTCAGTAACCTGAGGGAATACCCCTGGATTTTGGGACACATGGTATCTATGATTCTCCTGATACCCCTGGCAAGATTCCACATCACAGTGATATCTGAAGTCTCTTTGGTGCCAACACCAACATCCTTCATCCTTTCAATTCCCAGTACTGGGGTTGGTCAGTGGAGACATTATGTGATAGAGAGAGCAAATATCCCCTTATCCTTCCATGTTCCAAAGCAGTCAGTCAGCACATATGCCTTGGACTTTGCCTGGGGAGCAGTTTAAGATGGGATAAAAGTGCAAGGTGTGTGGGACACCAAGGACAGATGCAAGCATATAAATATAAAAGAGATGCTTGCCCTTATCAGGGCACTCATCCCTGTGAATCATCTTTGGTCCCTAGGATCTCTTCAAGTTGTTACAGGAAATACCACAGTCATGTGGTACATCAACAAGCAAGGCTGAAGCAGGTTGTGCCCTCTTTGTAGACTAGCCATTTTAGCTCGGGATATTACTTCACAGCACATTCTCACTCTGCAGGAATACTACATTCCATTAGAGCAAAACTGTGTGACAGACAAGCTGAGCAGAAAATCAACAGCCCCTCATAAATGGAAACTAGATCATGAGGTCTCCTAAGATTTGATCCATCTGTGGGGAGTTCCTCAAGTAGACCTCTTTGCCTTCTGTTTGAACAATTAGCTGGAAAGATTCTGCTCCAAAACTCCATGCAATAAGGCCTGGAAGATAGATGCCTTTTCTTTTCCTTGGACAGCAATGTTCCTGTATGCTTTTTCACACTTTCCATTGATATCCAGGATGCTTCTGAAGAATCAGTAGAAATCTCCCAGGATCACTTTGTGACTCCCTTCTTGCCCAGGTAACAGTGGTTCTTCCTTCTTTTGGAAATGGTCAGGGGTATTAACACAGTCTTACAGACTGGAACTACATACACAAGATCGGGAGTGTTTGATGAACCCTTATCCCAATCAACTTCAGTCAACTACCTAGATGATAGGGTCTTAATTCCCTTTAGGCACCTGTTTACTGAAAATGTGCAGCAGGTAATAATAGAGGCAAGAAAGTCTGCTACTAGAAGATCATATATTAGCAAATGGAAAAGGTTTTCTGTTTGGTTCCAACAACATAACTATCACCCATTCAGGGCTAGTTAGTATTTGTGTGAGTTACTATCCCATGGCCTTTTGTACTTCTCCATCATGGTTCGTTTATCAGCCATTTTAGCATGTCTGCCCATGGATCCTCCTCTTTCCATACATTCTCACATTAAAATGTCCTTGAAAGGTGTTTTACATCAGAGAAAACAAGAAAACCAGTGGCCCCCTCCTTGGAATTTTTTTTTTTGTGTTAGAGAAGCTAATGCGTGCTCCATTTGAACCTGCAAACTTGGCTGACTTGAGATACTTAATATGGAAAACAGTTTTACTGATTGCTCTGACCTCTGCAAAAAGGGTATCTGAATTGCAAACTCTTATGGTGAGTCAACCCTACCTCATTTTCCATAGGGACAGACTTTCTTTGAGAACCAATCTTTCTTTTATACTTAAAGTGGTATCCAGGTTTACTTTAAGCCAAACTATCAATCTTCTTGTTTTCTTTCCTGAACCTAAAATGATGGAAAAAGGATACTCCATACCTTTGATGTCCACCAACAGTTCAGATAATTTCTTGACGGAATTAAATCATTCAGATCTTCTGATCAATTGTTCATTTCTTATGACAGTATGAAGAAGGGACAACGTGTCAAAGCAGACTGTTTCCAAATGGCTGTCTAAGGCTTGTACACAACACAGCAAAAAACATTCTATGTTGAGTCAAGGCCCACTCTACTTTGGCCTTGGCTTCATCTGTAGCTTTTAGGAAAGGGTTGGATTCTAGGAGTATTTTAGAAGTAGCAACTTGGTCCTACAGAGGTACATACTTTTACAAAGCACTGCTAGGTCTAGATCAGACTTTGCTAGGACCATTCTCTAGGAGTTTCTGAACACTTCTCCTTCAACATCCCAAAATATGTAAGCTAGGGTGATCTACCCATATAGTTTAGGCTACTACAACAGTGATCAATATGAAGAACATAGTATAGTTATGTTAGCAAACATACCATAACAGTTGATGTTGGAATGAGCACTGCTGCAAGTAGCCACTCCCTACCTCCATCCCATTGCTCTTTAGTGTGTTTTTATGTAAAGGTGAGGGCACTTATTTTTTGTTGTTCCTAGCATTGTCCTGAGGGCACTTATTTTTTGTTGTTCGTGGCATTGTCCTTTCAGGGTTCAGGCTCCCCCTCTCTCTGTTGGCATGTACACTCTGAAGGATTTGGCACCCAAACCTGTCTTTTTACTCAGCTCAGCTCAAGCTGACTGATAGTTTGGGCATATAGAGGGTGGCCTGAAGCTTTGGAAACTGCATGGCTGTTATATCCTTGGCAGAATATAACCCATAGAGCTAAGGCAACTGCAGCAGTGATTTTTCAAACATCTACTGCTACGGTAAGTTTACTTCCACAAATGTACTTTATCTCCTCTGTTGTCCATGGGAACCACATCTGCTCCCTCACATGCATCATCATCACATCTAGGAACTAGGCCAAAATTTGCAAGATTGAGGCTTGCAAAACTCCTAGCATGTCCTCAGCTGGCCACTGGAATATCCCCATAGCAAGAGTTGTTAATGCCAAACAAACCTTTGTATGCACTGGGATAGACATTTTATGCATTCTCTTTTATCCTTTGTCTAGATGGTACCTGCCAACCAGCTCCCATATGATATATCTGTCCACCTAGTAGTGGTCAGCTATGTCCTGGTCATGGAGATGGTGGTATATTGACCACTGATTGATCCTTCTGTAATGTAATGGCAGCAACATATAACATCACAAGCACTGACATCCACAGTGGCTACTAAAACATTATGAGTTTCTAAAGTAGATGCTACTCCAGCATCTTTCCCCAAGTAATAACCCAGTTCACTGAGAACTTCTGGTGCACACAAAAAAAAAAAAAATGATCTACTGCTCATCAGACTATGTCTGTTGTCATCATTTGCTTGTGTAGTAGCTCTGTGTAGCATATGGATGCTCATGTCTTCTTCCACCTCCCAAAATAGGGTCTATATTATAACGACAAAAGTTCAGAATTTTGAATGCTCACATGAGTGGAAATTCAGGAACTCGATGTTGTTATTTTTTGATTGCAGTACAGTGAAGATTGGAATATTTGCCCTTTCCTCACTGTAGTGCGATTTTGGAGTTGGAATATATATTTAGTGGGGGGTGTGGGGAGCACAGCCCCCCACAATAGCGATTTTGAGTTCTTGAATTTCCACTCATGTGAGCATTCGAAATTCTGAACTTTCATCTTTATAATATAGACCTCCAAAATATGTAAGCTTGGATAATCTACTTATATAGCTTAGGCTACTGCAGCAGTGATCAAAATAAAGAACATAGTACAGTTGTGTAAATAAAATTATCATAACATTAGATGTCAAATGACAATTGCTACAGAAGCTGCCCTCTCCCTTCATCCCCTCTGTTTCTTGATGTGTGCATATTTTTTTTTTTGCCAGGGTATGGACTTTTATTTTCTGTTGTTCCTTGTATTGTCCTTTCAGGACTCAGCCTCCCTCTCTCTTTTGTCAGGAAAGCATTGAAGGGTTGAAGCCCAAACCTGTCTTTTTAGTCAGTTCAGCTCGAGCTGTTGGTTTGGGCACATGGAAGTTGCCCTGAAGCTTTGGAAGCTGTCTGGCTGTTATGCCCTTGCAGGATATAACCCAAATAGCTTAGGCTACTACAGCAGTGAGAAGTCAAACATCTACTGTGATTAAGTGTTCACTGTGATATGATCTTTCTGAGGTTTGTATGTTTAGAATGGATCAGAGTGTGCATATGCTTGTTTGCAGATTGTGCTGTGTGCATTGTTGTTTGAGTGGGCATTAATTCAATGTGATGTGATAGTGACAGGCTTTGTATACTATTGTGTTTTTTGTGATTGAGTGTGATGTGACCAGTGCAAAATTTCAATTAATAGACATACTAAGAACAGGCAACCACTTGCTGTGCAGTAGACAACTTAATTATGTATCTTTACACTGTGCATGTATTTAAACTGTACACCTCATACCATGTTTTGTGCATATATTAGTAGTTATGTTCTGGTGCTTGACTCTGGGTCTGTCCTGTAACAGAGCCTCTTTTTCAGTGGGTCCTCCCAGTTAACTAATGCAGATAGGTAATACTTTCATTATGTATAGTAAAGCTGGCAGACATTTTATTCTGCAGTATAACAAAGATTAATTATAGTATTAGTCCTGGCTAGTGTTCTTAAATCACTTCTTCTTGGCATTTTTTATTGTATTTTTTCACTAACAGCAGCAAGGTAGAGTATGTTGATGTGTCCACTGTGTTTTTCATTTTCTCTTCACTGAAACACTAGAAGTGTAGATAATATAGCTCACATTTTTGTGGAGAGGTGATATATAACAGCAAATAACAGTTACAGGATCATTTCTGAATTATTATTAATATAGTGTGCTGGAAGGGTCAATATCTGTCAAGGAGCAACATGACTATTATATTTACATTATTCCCTGTAGGTCAAATGGACACAGTAAGAATGACAAGCAATAATAAAAAAATCAAACTCATACATAGTCCACAAGTCAATGACAAAAACGTGGTAGATGTGAAAAAAAGATGGTAATAATATTGTACTTAGGAATAAGGGCACAAAAAGGAAGAAGGATGAAAATAAGGATGATGGCAATACTATAAAGAGAAATAATAAAATAAATTTACACTTTAATGAACTAAACAAAATGTGGAATACAATATTGATACTGACGTAAACAGAAAACCTGTATTAATGGAGACTATCCTATTGGGAAAAAAAGGAAAGCCTTATTATAGGTGATTCACACTTGCAACAACAATCTATGATAATGCCATGTTTGAATAAGGAAGAAAATACAGTAACTTGTTTAAAGGGAGTTAAACTTGTGGAACTATTTTATATATGTAAAATATTGCTGAGGAAGACCTAGTTTTAAGAATCTGTTTATAATGGCAGAGACCAATGACTTAGTTACTACACATAAGAGCACATGAAAGCTGTTGCCAAAAAACTAAAATTAATTAAACTTTTTGCAGATTTCCTCCTAACTCTAAATTTTCTGTTTTGACGCTAACTAAAGCCAACCTATTTGATATTGGTTATATGAAGGGTTTCAGGGTACTGACACTATGGGAAGAAATGATAGTTCATTAGGATATGTTTGTTAAAATTCATTTGGTCTAACGTTCATTTGGTCGACATATTTGGTTGACTAATTAATATTAAGTTGTTCATTTGGTCGACAGACAGAGCTGTCGACCTTCTGTCAACCTTATTTTGACAACAGGCAAGGATTTATCCTTGTCAGCACTGTTGTGCATTCCTTTAATTTATTATATATAAGTAGTGGGGGTATGGGGGTTGCAGGGGGACACAGCCCCCCTGCGAACACACTGGTGTTAGTTTGAGGTGTGTATTGACCATTTAAATGTAGTATGGCCATGGTGGTGCAGCGGTTAGCATTGCTGCCTCACAGCAAGAGGTTCTCCGGTTCGATCCTCAGCTGGGGTGCCTCCTGTGCGGAGTCTGCATGTCCTCCCTGTGGTCGTGTGGGTTTCCTCCAGGTGCTCCTGTTTCCTCCCACATACCAAAGACATGCAGTAGGTGGATTGCACACTCTAAATTGGCCCTAGGTGTGAGTGTGTGCATGTGTGTGCCTTCTATGGAAGATTGGGCGCCGGGCAGGCAACTCAACACTGTTAAACTCCACTGCCAATCATGAGTGGACAGGTGATCCGCTGTGGCGACCCCTAACCAGGAAAAAGCTGAAAGAAGATGTAATGATTTCAACCAAATGGACGTCGACCAAATTAATTTCAATCTTTTGATAGTAAACCATTTGCTAAAGATCAGTTGCATTTTGACAAAAAGGTAAATGATACACATTGCCAAACAAGAAACTCATTTAATAAAGTTAATAGAACTATAAAGTAGTATTACTAATGCTCAAAGTATAAATAAGAACAAAGATGAACTAACACCAACTACTGATCAATGCAGTCTTAAAATAACAGCAATCACAGAGTTACGGGATACTGACGAAAACAGTATAACAGGGTATAGTAAGAGTAATTTCACTAGAAATGGAAGAAGCGGAGGAGGGTTATTAGTTCTGATATATAACACAGTATCAAGTTATGTAGAATATCAAATAGTAGTAAATCTTGATGTAATTCACCACCAAGCCATGATAAATATTGTGTTTGATAGATTAATTAAAAATGAATATGTGTCAATGGACGATTTAGAACAACTGAACTTTGAAATTTTGAAACATAATTGGCAAATGGTATAAATATTTTAAACACCTTTATTAAATTCTCACTTAAGACACAGGCAAGAATACATTAATAGAAAAGAAAACAAACCATATTAACTTTTTCCCTCATATATACATTATGCATCACATATGTTTCATAGGTTCATAGGAGGTTACTAGGCTAATGGACCTGGGACCCTTACAAGCCTAGCTGAGAGTTTATCCCAAAAGAGAAACCTCAGTCAGCACCTGTTGCCCCTGACAATGAGGGACAAAGGTGAAACCCCTGGGACAAATTTGTGGTTTCCCATCCACTCATCAAGGTTGCTCTTGAAGAGGGTCAATGAGGTATTCTGTTTGACATGCAGGTGAAGTGATTCCAGAGATGGGGTAGCCTCTGGGAGACAAATCTGTATCTCCAGCAGGTTTTGTTGATGTTGCATATTAGATTTAGGCCTAGCGAGCTGGTAATGCATGAGGAGTTAGACTTATGGATATGGAGCATCTCTAGTAGGGCAGGGTCCCATATTGCCTTGTAGGCGAGACACAGATCACCTTTGCGCAATCTGTATGATACCAAGTAGAGTGATAGTGATTTGAGCCTGTCCATATAAGACAGGCATTGGAGGCCATGGATTCTCTTTGTGAGGTATTTCTGTGGTCTTTCCAGTTGGTGCAGGTGTTTTGATAGGTACATACCAAATGGGGCGTTATACTCAATTATAGGTCTAATGATGGAGGACTACAGAGAGGTAATAACATCCTTTTTTCCGGATGCAATCCCTTTACTTATGAGATGAACCAAGTAGAAGGCTTTTCTGACCACTGCCGCCACATGATGGTCGAATGTGAGATTGTTCTCAACCTGAGTACCCAGGTCTTTCACTACGGGTTGTGTGTTCAGGGGGTTGCCGTTGATGTGGTAATCAGTAGGGGCCTGTTTTTGCCGAATGGTATGATAATACATTTTTTTGCATTTAACTTAAGGCCATGATTTTGGCACCAGTTATTTGTAGCTGTGAGACCCTCTTGCAGTATATTAATGTCATTTGGGGAGTCAAGTGACAGCACCCAACTTACAGTCATCTGCAAACTTTATCAGCCACAGGCCCTTGGTCTTTGCCTGGACCCCTGAGAAGTAGATGCCAAACAGTATGGGTCCCAGGACATATCCCTGGGGAACACCACTTGTGACAGGTTTGCTGTCGAAAGTGGTGGAGCCTATTTTGACTTTGTGAGTTCTATCTATGAGCCAGTTGGCCACCCATCTGATGACCTAGGTATTAACACCAAGTTGTGTTAGCTTTTCAATGATGCCTGAGTGGGGGATTATGTCAAAGGCCTTGGCCAGATCAAGGTAAGTTGTATGTATTGACTTTACCTCATCCAGGGCCTTGGTGATGGTCTCAAGGAAATCAACTAGGTTCAGTAGGCAAGATCTGCCCCTGATGAATTCAAATTGGGTAGGGTTGAGTGTTTGGAGATTGCCTATGTCCTTGAATATGAGATCCATAATAATATACTCCATGGCTTTACAGAACAGACTTGTCAAGCTAATGGGGTGATAGTTTCCCAGGTCAGTAGTGGCACCACCACTGCGCTAGGAGATGACAATGGCGGTTCTTCACTTTGCTGGAATGAAGCCTGTATTTAGGCTATAGTTGAATAAGGTGCTCAGTGGCAAAGCTAGTTCTTGCTGGAGATGGTGCAGAATACAGCCTGGGATATTATCAGGTTCCATGGAAGCTGTGTTCTTTGTCTTGGATAGGGCCTTTAACACTTGCTCTACAGAGATGTGAGGTGTGGGACAAATATCGGGGATGTCACCTGGGCCTTTTGGGGGGTGATTCTTTCTTACTTTTTTTATAACTGTTATCAGTACAGTACTTAAATTGCTCAGTTTCTGCCTTCCCATAAACCACTATCCTCCTCTAAACATTATTCTGGATGTATTGTTCCTGCAAATTACATTTATTTCTATGTAATTGGCTTCTTCCCTTTTCTAAGGATCCCTCTTCCAGTTCTTTTGTTTTTTTTTTTACAATATTCAATACTTAAATACAGTTGTTTAGACTTTAATTTCCATTTCTAGTAATTGCTCTTTTTGGCAGCCAAAAAACTAAATGTAAGAAGGCCTTACTATTCTACGCAATTCAGATCCTGTGTTCCAGCTCAAAAGATTAATTTCCTTAGTTTCAGCATTTGCTCACACAATATTTCTGACAGCGTCTGTAGAGAACTTTTATTGGTAGCTCATTACACTTCCAAAAACATGTTCCCAATTACCTTTTTCTTTCCTATCATATCTCCAGCATTTGCTATCTACCTGTGGAAAAATTCTTTGAAGTCTGCTCTGGGTATAACAGTACCTATGTAACTGTTTCCAAGCAAGAATCCATTCTAGACATTGTTGCATAATTTGGTGCCATACATATGTCCTGCAAATTTTCCATTATAAATTGCTTTTCCAGTCTGTCTTCCTAATCTTTTTTAGTGTCCTCTGATTGATTTTTAGTTATTGTGCAATATTTTATATGCCCTACTAATTATGCATTTTAACAACAGCTTCTGCTCTAGATTGAACTAAAAACTCAAATGATTCCTAAATCGTGGACTGGTAGACCTGTTTATGTCAGAAATTCCTGTTTGTTGTCAAACTTTAAAAATAGGTTAGACAGTTGTATGGCGGAAAATAAATATAAATATGGACTTACAGACTCTGTAGTGCTTAAGCTGAATGAAGACGATTTGCAGTTGAATTAAACTATGAAACTGAAATGTAGTGAACCCACAAAATCAGAGGGACACATTATAATGTGACAGTAGGTGTGTTAAGTATGTTATTACAAGCCCATGATTTTTTATTGTGAACTGCTCTTAGGGACCTGACATGGAACAGAATATCTAGCGTTTCAGATGACTTTTGTTGTCACAGTCTGGCATTATGATTGGTTTCCTCCTAGTGGCTATTTGATCTCTGCACAAAAGACAGAGTAAAACTAATGTGCAGAATACACATGTACTATATTCTCATTTTGTCAGAAATAAAATCCTATAGAGTTTCCAAAATATATATATATATATTTTTTTCAGTTCTAACATGCTACAGCGGAAGTTCTGAGGTTAGAATTGCAGACTTACATCTGTTTTGCAGCTGAATACTCTGTTATTATTCCATTACAATTTTGTAATGAAAACTCAGAGGAGGTATTGCCTTTCTGAGACAGGCCCTCGCGGATTTAGTTCATGTACTTTTGCTGCCAGGCTCTGACATTTTGCATTATACTCTCTCTTTTTGTAGTGGGTGTTCTGGTGAGCTTCTCAGAATGCTGAGCACAGTAATTAAATGAAGTAATTATTTATTGACTTACCACTATGTCAGATTTTCACCTGAACAAGTATAGTTACTTCAGTTGTATCATATCATGACTACAGTTCCATGCTGTCAATGGGCTAAAACACTGGAATCTGATTCAAAGGTGTGCTGCACCAGAAGTTGTGTGGTTAGAGTTTCACTCTTAGCTTTGCTTTGTAGCTGAAAGCACTGTTGGTATAAACTCAGAGTTCCATAATTGCACTGCAGATAGGAACAGAGATGTAGCCTTTCAATACTGGCCCCACTCCAGTGGTTTTAGTTCATATACTTTACTGTCTCAGTGTATAATTTTGCATATACCCTGTTTTCATTCTGGATGCTGTGGTGAACTGCTCTGTAGACTGTATGGCGTCATTGCCTAATATACTTTCTTACTGAGTTCTCAATATATAAGAAATAAGAATCATCTGCATTTGTGTGTGTTTATGT
This sequence comes from Protopterus annectens, assembly GCF_019279795.1. Lineage (NCBI taxonomy): Eukaryota > Metazoa > Chordata > Ceratodontiformes > Protopteridae > Protopterus > Protopterus annectens. The sequence continues at coordinate 516,818,672 of NC_056734.1, read as the reverse complement.
ATATATATATATATATATATATATATATATATATATATACATATATATGTATATGTATATGTATATATATATACATATACATATACACATATATACATATACATATATATATGTATATATATATATATATATATATATATATATATATATATATATATATGGGTCTATGTCAGTAGCTCGAGTTTTCAGAGACTCAAAATTCATATTGTAGAGACAATATGATTAAGTTTCCAAAAACTCCAACTTCAAAAAACAACAAAAATCTACCTTTTTCTATGTTTGTCATTTGAAGTTAGGATGGAATTCAGGCCAGAATGGCCTTTGTAAATTGACAATGCAACTTAAAAAAATTGGAAGAAATAAAATACCTTGATCTCTGTTCTCGTCAGAGTAACATAAACAAAAGCTATAAACACAGTATATAATGTTCTGTGTGATGTCAGACCCAAAAAGAGTATGTATTTCTGTATAAAAATGATATTTTCATTCTTTGTATAAGTTGAATAATAAAAAATATGACATTTAAAAATTATGTGCGTCATTAAAATTCAGGATGCAGCTGTTTCTTTGATGTTCTTCATCTCACATTGCTGCAGTCCTTACACTTGGGTAGTCCGCTGTCCTCGGTCGGCCCGAATATCAAAGTATAAGGCTGACGTCGGTCAAGGCGCATTTGACTGACATCAGAACGTCAGGGTACAAATGCGCATGACCGACGTCATATCCTCAGTCTTTTTTGCCGCATGGTCCGATGCAGAAGCAGCGTTGCAAGTGCCGGTTGGCGTTCTGAAATTGTTCGATTTCGGTGTTTCAGACCGAGTCAAAGTTGGCTAAGTACCCCGTTAGAATATTTTAGTTTTTCTTGCCTCAGTGGTTTACCGGATGTCAGAAAAAGTGAATAATTGTATTTCTTGTGGGAAACAGATACCGCATAGAGACTATCATACTTTGTGTATTCCTTGTTTAGGGCCTGAGCACGATGTTGTTGGGTGTCGCTCTTGTGCTAGATTCAATAAGCGCACTATAAAGAGAAGGTTAGATTGTGCCAGGTTAGTCTTCGGGAAGCGGTGCAATTATAAAATGCCGCCGGATGCTCCGACGCCCGCTTCAAGAAGCGCAAGGACAAAGCAGTTAAGCCTAGGCTAGAAGAACCGTCTGTACCGGACGCCGGTTCTTTAGAGGTGTTGGTGGAGCCGGTGGTTCCACCGGAGGTTTCTTTGGGATCCCAGGGAGAGACTTTGTTATTGCAGGATGTGGCCTCTCAGGAGGCAGGTCAGGCTGATGGGGCTTCTCAGGTTACTGTACTCCCCTCCCTTCCTAGGGTGGTTAGGCCCTCTCCTTCTGTTTCCAAGGCTTCTCCCAGAGGCAGGCCAGGTTTAGCTTCAGTTGGTGTCACCCCTAGTTCTTCAGGAACGGTGCCCAAGAAGCATATGCTTAAAATGGCAGAAGATTTGATTACTTTGATTAGGGGTTCTTTGCCCCCTCCTGATAAGAGACCTAGGGTGGAGCCTGAGCTAGGAGTTTTGAGCAGGCTTCGGATGTTTCAGAGTCTTCGGCTGAAGACTTGCAGGAGTATTCCCTTATTCTGATTCTGATGTGGATGATTCTACTCCTTCTGCTTCTCCTCCTGAGGATTTTTCTATTTCAGAAACTCTTCATTCCATGAGGGAGCATTTTAAGTGGGAAGGTCAGGACTTCTCTGATTCCAGGAAAAGGCTTAGGGAATTTTTGTTTTACCCCAGCATAGGCCTTTGGCTATACCTCCTGTTTTGGATGTGGTGGAAGATGTTTTTACAGAGGCTTCTCTTAATCCTGATTCTTTGCCTCCTGCTCCTGTTAAACCGGACAGGTATTACAGGGTGCCTGAAGCTCATAAGTATCTTTTTAAGAGTCCTAGGGCAGACCCAGAAACTGTTAGTCAGGGGCCTAAAGGTGTTAAGGCTTCTATTGTCAAGAATCCGGTTCCTACAGATAAAGAGGCCAGGGCCTTGGATAGATGGGGAAAGAAAGTTTATACTTCTTCCACTCTAGCTATGAGGGCTTTGAATTGCCAGTTTCACATGTTGAAATACCAAAATTATCTCCTTTCTCAATTGAAGTCTAAGGTTGATGCTCTGGCGGAAGGTATTGATTGTAAAGAGTTACAAGATTTAGTGCATGTTTCTGAACAGGTGGGTAAGCATTCTTTGCAATGTGGTTTTGATGCTGTACAGGCCTCATCTAGGGTGGCTGCCACTGGGTCAGTTCTTCGCAGGCACGCCTGGCTGAGGGATCAGAATTTATCTGACCATGTTAAAACAAGGATTTTAGATGCTCCTTTACAATCTGATGTGTTGTTTGGTTCTCCTGTTGAGGCAGTTTTAAAGAAAATGGAAGACAAGGCTAAGTCTATGCAGACTGTTAAAGATTTTTTGCAGGTTCAGCCTCCAAAGTTTAGTAGAAATTGGCCTACTAAGGGCTGGACGTATCCTTCTTATGATTCCCAGTCTAGGGGTAGATCTAGACGTGGCAGGGGCAGAGCTCAGGGCTCTTTCAGGCCTAGAACAGGGAGTTCTCCTGCACAGTCTTCGGTGAGGGCAGGGGTCAGTCCTTTCGTAAACAGACCCAATGACCTACCTTTTCAGCTGCCAGAACCTTCTCGCCTGGCAGCACCTTTGGGAGGAAGGTTGGCACTTTTCAAAGAAAATTGGAGTTTAATTACCCAAGACAGATGGGTATTGGATATCATTTACCAAGGTTACAGGTTTTATTTCCATACCTTGCCTCCTTTCAAAGGCATGCCAGACGTTCCTCCTCAACAAAGAATAGAGGCTCACAAGCAAATTTCTCTGTTACTCCAAATAGGGGCCATACAGCCGGTCCCTATGCCAGAAGTGGGCCTAGGATTTTATTCTCGCCTGTTCCTAGTACCAAAGAAAGGGAACACGTGGAGACCAATTTTGGACTTATCTATCCTCAACACTTATCTGGACATTCCCAAGTTCAAAATGTTGACGTTACAGCAGCTTTTACCTCTGCTGGACAAAGATCATTGGATGGTAACTTTGGATCTCAAGGAGGCTTATCTTCATGTTCCTATCAGACTGAGTTGCAGGAAGTATCTGCGTTTTCGAGCTGGGACTTCTCATTATCAGTTCTCTGCATTGCCCTTTGGCTTATCTACTGCGCCCAGAGTGTTCACGAAGGTTCTGGCTCCAGTGATAGCTTTCCTCAGGTTAAATGGAATACAGATCTATCCTTATTTGGATGATTGCCTGATTCTGGCTCAAGGAAGGGACGAGCTTCTTCATCATTTGGATTATGTGATAGCAGTGCTAAGATGCCTGGGGTATTCTGTGAACGAAATAAAGTCCAGTCTAGTACCCTCTCAGGACATGTGCTTTCTGGGTGTGAGACTGAATACAGCATCCCAGATGGCCTTTTTGACCCCGGACAAACAAAAGAATCTTTCCCTTTACTTTCATCAGTTGTCTCATCAGTCCAGGCTGACTGCAAGGACAGTCCTTCAAGCCTTGGGGTTCATGGCATCTTGTATTCTGGTGCTTCCCAATGCCAAACTGCATATGAGGAAGCTACAATGGTATCTCAAAATGTATGGACACAGCACTGCCAGGATTTGGACACTGTCATTCAAATAATACCTTGCATTCAAAAGGAATTGTTGTGGTGGGCTCAGGAATGTCACCTAAACAAGGGACTCTCTGTGACCCGGCCAGAGGCGAGTCAGATTCTAACGACAGATGCCTCAGACAAAGCTTGGGGAGCTCATCTGAATGGAAAGTGGATACAAGACAAGTGGCCTGCCAGACTACAACATCTACATATCAACTTGAAAGAGATGTTAGCAGTCCAGTTTGCATTAATAGCTTTCAAAGATTTACTTCTTCCAGGGCAGGTGTTGATTCTAACAGACAACACAACTGTCATGTGGTATATCAACAAACAAGGCGGGACACATTCTTATCCTCTATGCAGGCAAGCAATGATTTTGTGGGAGACTGCTTTCAGTTTACAGCTAAATCTTCAGGCAAGGTTTCTGCCGGGAGCACAGAACTCCTTAGCAGATGTGTTGAGCAGACAAATTATGGATCCCCACGAGTGGAAATTGGATCCTCATGTATTTCAGAAATTGACAGTGTCATGGGGAACTCCAGACATAGATCTGTTCGCTTCTCCACTAAACCACCAGCTGCCAAAGTTTTGCACAAAAAGGTTTCATCCCACAGCTTGGAAAGTGGATGCTCTTTCCTTCAATTGGAGCAATCTTCATGTGTATGCCTTTCCGCCTCTGCCTCTCCTCCCAAAGGTACTACTGAAGGCCAGACAAGACAAGCCAAGGATGATTTTGATAGCTCCAGATTGGCCTCGACAGCATTGGTACCCATTACTGAGAAGCCTGGTACGGAAGCCTCCATGGCCTTTGCCTTGATTCCACACCTGTTGTCTCAGGAGGACAGTCATTTGCTCAATGTCAAGCTTCACTCTCTGCACCTAACAGCCTGGCATATTCTGTTTTGAACCATAGTGGGCCTCCACTTCCACAGCAAGTTTTGAATGTTATTTTGGAAGCTAGAAGGCCTAGTACAAGGAAAGTGTACGCAGATAAATGGAAGAGATTTTTATTTTGGAGTGCAGCAAAGAATTTTGATGTTTCTGAGCCTAATTTAAGTGTGGCTCTTCAATATCTTACTGAGTTACTGGACAAAGGTTTGTCCTCTTCTATTAAGGTTCATGCTGCAGCAATTTCGGCTCACTATGATTGTGACCCACCATTGTTTTCTCATCCTTTGTTCAAGCAATTTCTTAGAGGGCAAAGAATATAAGACCCCACGAAGAGCTCCTACTCCTGCTTGGGATCTCAATTTTGTGTTGGAGAAACTCGCTCTACAACCTTTTGAGCCTGCAGCTACTACTGAATTAAAGTTTTATCTTGGAAGACTGCTTTTTGTTGGCTATTACCTCTGCAAGAAGGGTTTCTGAGTTGCAGGCCCTTATGGCGGTTGAGCCTTTCTTAATTTTCCATAAGGATAGGGTATCTTTACGTACTAATCCTTCCTTTATGCCTAAAGTGGTTTCTAGTGTGGCTTTAAACCAAACTATTCATTTGCCTACTTTTTATGCAAATCCCCAAAATAAAGGGGAAAAGATTTTGCACACTTTAGATGTACACAGGCAGTTGCGATATTATTTGGACAGAACTAAAGGGTTCAGGCAGTCTCAGCAGTTATTTGTTTCTTTTGCTTTGAGTTCTCAGGGCAAGCCTGTGTCAAAACAAACTATTTCTAAGTGGATTGGGTTTTGCATTGCTTTCTGTTATTCCCATCATGGCAAGGAGATTCCAGCTGGGATTAGGCCTCATTCCACTAGGGCTACTGCCACTTGACAGCTTTTTGAGGGGTGGCAACTAAGGATATTTTGGAGGCAGCTACTTGGAGTTCAGTGCATACTTTCTCTAGGCATTATCACCTACCACTTTACTCTAAATCCAGGGCTGGTTTTGCCACTGCTGTTTTGCAGGGCATTTTGGCAGCTCCTGCTTCCTTATAGTTTGGCCATCCTCCCTTACCTCTGCTTTGGGATTCTACCCAAGTGTAAGGACTGCAGCAATGTGAGATGAAGAACATAGTACAGTTTTGTACCTACCATAAATGTAGATGTTCGAAGATCCACATTGCTGGAGTCCAATTTACCCTCCCTCCTTCCCCTCTGTAGTTAGAGGCGGTTGTGTGGGTTGGGTTGTCGATATGAGGTATATTGTATATATTGTATATATTGTACATATTTTTAGTGCTAGGATGGTTGGTTGTTTGTTTGCTGTCTTTTGGTTTTGACCTTTATTTTTAGGGTCTTCTGACATCTGGGGCAAGAAAAGACTGAGGATATGACGTCGGTCATGCGCATTTGTACCCTGACGTTCTGATGTCAGTCAAATGCGCCTTGACCGACGTCAGCCTTATACTTTGATATTCGGGCCGACCGAGGACAAATGCCCTCTCAAAGCATGTTATTAGTCATGATGTCTCACATAGGTTTAAATTTAGAGTCATTGACATTGTTATGCCCACAGTAAGAGGGGGTGATGTTCGTAACCAAACTAAGTTTAAAGAGAATAACTGGATGATAATCCTAAGAGCTGATAGGGGCAAGGGTCTTAATGAAAGTGTTACAATTAAACCCTTGCTTAAGAAAAGGAGGATACCTAAGTGAATTTTATAAACTTAATTTTACATAATTTTATTTATTTATTCTGCATATATTTCTTGATATTATTTTTCCTACAGATGTTTTTATGTAGGTGATCCTATATATGTTTATTGTTTACATTTGCAGGGTTGTAAGAGAATTGAAGTTTTTCCCTTTAAATGTATGGTGCTGTGCTACATCTGTTTGTGATTGGAGCATTTGAATTTTTAATTATGTATTTATAGACCTTGTATTTGGATCTTCTGTAAGGTCTGAGGAAGCATTGTTTGTGAAAGCACTAACCTAGTTCAATAAATATTGGATCCGTTTTACATACTTTAGAGCTTTATTTGTATTTTTATGTGGCCTTGGCCGTCCCCAATCTCGAAGAGTTCGTTGGTTGTCTTATTGATAAGAATGAGTTTATTTCCAAGGTATATAGGAAATCCACTTTTATGAACAGTTTTTCTAGTAGTCACCCTAATTTCTCTAAGAAAAATATTTTATTGGGCAATTGGTTAGGATTGCAAGAATGTGTTCTGATTTTATTGTTTTTTTTTCTTAGAAGTAGAGAAAGTTTTTAAGATGTTTTTAGACGGAAATGACCCTTATGACTTTTAGTACAAATATAAGATGAAATAACAAAAAAATTTGGTAAGAAATACATACCACTATTAGATCTGCATGAAGTGGTTACAATTTATGAATTGCCATGCTAACAATGGGGCAACAACTCATTTTCAAATGCATCTGTGGTTACTTTCAATTCCACTTCTAAAAAGGTCAAAGATATTGTTAGGAATAATTGGAATATGCTTAAAGTGAATAAGGACATTTTTAACGTTTTAGGAGATACACCTAATTTTGTTTTTTAAGACAGGTAGAAATTTTAAGCACTTTCCTGAATATCCTAAAATTTATTTTGTAGGCACCCATCTCAAAGGTACTAGGAAATGTGGTGCCTGTGGTCAATGTTCATATGTTTTAGAAAAAGATTGTATACAATTAGATATGTTCCCTTACAAAATTCTCCTAGCACATGGTAACTGTGCCTCCAAGGGGGTGATATACATAACATTTTGTGAGGGATATTCTAATTACTATATAGGGGAAACTGAACAACATTTTAGGAGGAGAATTTATGAACATTTATACACTATTTATTTGAACAGTGCTTTGTTCAAACGCACACAGGTGTGTAATATTTGGAAATTTAAGTTTGGAATACTGGGAGTGGTTCCTTATAACAAATGGGATGGTTCTTGGGAAGCTAGAATTGAACACAGAAAATTTATCTGGCAGTTAAGATTGAATGCATCTAATAATTTGGATTTAAATGAACATGTGTCTCTTGCACCAGTACTTAAAATTAGAGCTGCCAGATTGTAGTTTCCTAAAAAGCTTTTTTATTTAATAATAATTTTTTATTTAATTGTAATTTATATTGACCAATACTTCAGATGTATTTATTTATTACTATTTTCTCCTTCTTTTTATACATAGAAAGCTGTTGAATTTATTTATATGACATCTATTCAATTAATTTAGTTTTATTGGATGATTCATGACATGTGCCACACAAAGCTTGCTATTTAAACTAATTCAGTTGTGCTCGATACGGTTCTGATGACATCCCAAGATTTTTGGGGGATGAAAGTACTTAACCGTTTTTTATTTAATTTAATAAGACTTTTAGAATTTTGCCTGGAACTGGACTTTGTAATTTATTTACATTTGGAGACCCATTATTAATACGTGACACTACGTGAGCCGTTTTTTTCTTTTGTTGTAATATATTTAGTTTAGAGTGTATCAGCCCTGCTGTGTTCTTCACTGCTGCAGTAGTCTAAGTAAATGGGTTATAGTCTGCTAAGTATAAAACAGCTGCAGCAGGATATAACCTATATAGTTTGGCTGCTGCAGCAGTCTTCATTCAAATAGCCACTGTTTACGTACACAGCAGTACTTTCCAATCAAATTGTTGTCTAATGGGAATGCAGGTGAAATTTTTTTTTAGTAATATGAAGACACCTACAACTTTAATGTCTACATCTAATGTGGTGGGCCTGTACAAGTGATAGGCACTGAAGCCCTCCACTGATGTAGTACTTTCACTGGTCTTGAACCAGGTCTCTGTGGCAATGCATATAACTAAATTTTCAAGGGTAAGCAGTGCTTGTAGAGTATGGGATTTTTGTAAAGGCTCCTAGCATTGAGCAAGAATATTTATTTATTTATTTAACATTTGTGTACTGGGAAATTCTGGCTTGGAACGAAGCCAGTTTTCAGCAGAGGCCCAGGGAGAAATGCTCCAGATGTATGTCTTTGTAATGTGGGAGGAAACCGGAATACCCGGAGAAAACCCACACGAGCACAGGGAGGACATACAGACTCCACACAGAAGGCACTCCAGTTGAGAATAGAACTGGAGAACCTCTTGCTGTGAGGCAACGATGCTATTGCTGCACCACTGTGCCGTCCTTTAGTGTTGTCCAAATTCTGCTTAGTTATGTTAGAAGGTTTTGAAAACTGACTTTACCTAAAAAGATGCACAATGGGAATGGACACTGTTTTAGCCAATATATACTGATGCCTTAGGGGGTAAGGTGTAGGGCATCCCTGGCATAGTATTTTGGGATGACTACCATTTCTTCCCAAGCTGATATATATTGTATCCCTTTAGAATGACACCAGAATCTAATCTGCTAATTGCTAAGGTCAATTATCTTTTGTTCATATCATGGCGTCATTCTTGGTGATGATAGAATACTGCTCAAGGCTAGGCTCATACCTTCCTCCAACCTATATTTTGAGAGCTTCAGCATGCTTCTTTTCATATAGTCCAGTGAGGTAAGTCTCAAGCCATTTACACCCTCATCAGCTTGAATGTAAACCCATACATCACAAGATGGGTTGCAAACTGGCTAAGTGACAGAACCCACAGGGTCAGAGTTGCTGGAGCCATGTCAGACTCAAAGCCTGTCACAAGTGGTGTCCCACAGGGCTCAGTCCTGGGTCCACTCTTGTTCAGCATCTACTTTTCTGAAGTACAAGCAAACACAGGAGGGTTATGGCTGACAAAGTTTGCAGATGACTGCAAACTGGGCGCCATAGTCGAAAACACATCTGACACAGATATCCTTCAGAAGGGCCTCACAGAAACGGATAACTGGTGCCAGAGCCATGGCCTAAAGTTAAATGCCAAGAAATGCATAGTCATACCCTTCGGGAAAAACAAGGTTACCCCTAGCTACCATATAGGTGGCAATCCACTGAGCACAGAAGAAGTCATCAGGGATCTGGGGACCCAGGTTGACAGTAGCCTTTCATTTGACACTCATGTTGCTAAAGTGGTTAGGAAAACCTTCTACATTGCCCTCCTGATCATGAAGGGATTCACATCTAGATCAAGGGAGGTCATCGTCCCCCTGTACTCATCACTCATTAGACCTATGATTGAGTACAATGCCCCATTCGGAATGTATCTGACCCGACACCTGCAGCAGCTGGAAAGGCCCCAAAAGTTCCTCACCAAAAGGATAAAGGGTCTCAAAAATATGTCTTATGCTGCCCGACTGAAAGAACTCCAGCTCTATTCAGTCTCATACCGCTTGCTCAGAGGTGACCTGTGCCTGACATATAAGGCCATGTCAAACCCTGATTTGATGAATATGCTTCACCTCAAAAATCTAGATCCCTCAGAACCACAAGGGCGGAGACTTAAACCTTGACACGGTTATTAATAGAACATGCTGGAGGGACAGATTCATCACCCAGAGACTCCCTATGCTGTGGAACAAAATCCCGGTACATGTGAGGCAGAGCACCTCGCTGGCCTTGTTCAAGAGGAATCTTGACCAATGGATGGGGGATCGCAGATATACCCCAGGGATTACTTCAGTGTCACTGCTTGACAGAGGCACAGCAAAATAATAGGCATAGTTTTATTCAAACTAAAGGGGTGGCGAAAGCCAAATAACTATGGGCTAGGCTTATAAATGCCCTTGGGTAGATAGCCTAGTATGAACCTATGAACCTATGAACCTATATACAATGACTGTCTCAGAGCACTCGATTTTCTGGTTGCTTTTTGGGCTGTGATTCTGTCTTTGTAAAGTCTGCATGTGCTTCCTCTTTCTATGTAGATTTTATCCAGGTGCCCTGATTTCCTCCCCCAGAGCCCCAGATGTTTAATGTATGCCTGTGGGTCTTTCTGATTTTCCTTTCACTTCCGTCTTACACCACAGGGGCAGAAAAAAGTAACAGTCTTTTTGGAGGGGTAGAGAGGCAGGCAATATTCCTAGATAGGATTTATATATAATTGCAAACATTTGTTATTGCAGTTTATTGGGAACTACTATTTCATTAATTCTTGAATGTTAAGCTTCAGATATAGCTTATTTATTCCTTGAAAGAAAAGAAAAAACATAAGATTGAATTTTTTTCCTTACTTATGATCTTTGTTTAGGTCATCATTAGATGAAGAGATTGTAAAAAAGCTTTTAAGATGCACCTCAGGGCATCTAGGACCATGTGAGTTCTGAGGGCTTAGCAGCCCTGAGATCCCTGATTTAATTCAATTACTTCTTCCACACTTATTACAGCAGAGTATTGGCTGGTTAGGGTGTGTTAAAAAGATGGAGGAAAAAGCTAAAAAGGAAGACAAACTGGGAAAACAAGAAGAAAGTGGATTAATCTGAATGGTATGCGGGCAGGGTAAGGCACTGGGGAAGTATGGTAAGAGCAGTATGCAAGAGGGGGAGTCCATGGAGCCATTTGTCTAGGCTAGCTTTATTGATTGTAGTCAGATAGCTGAGGTGTATAATCCGCAAAGTGAATATTGAGTGGGTACTGAGGCAGTCTGTGGATGAGACTGACTGACCCCATTTGTTGTTTGAGCATAGGTATTGGAGATTAACCTGCTGAAATATATGCCTACCCTGTTCTAATTAGCCGTACCTATTTAGTTGCTTTCTCCAATCCCCTTAACTTTAAAGTTACCAGCTACCATTATTATAACACTGAAACCAGTGCTGCAGAGAACAGGGATAAAGGAGCATTTCAAAAAGGAAGCATCAGAAGTAACAGATGCCAAATATAACAAATCAGTGACCAGTAATTTTTTAGCAGTGTACCTACAGACAAAAACAGTGCCATCTATTCACGGGATAGTGTGTTCCAGAGGAAGAAAACAAATTTCAAACCACAGTGGAGGGATTACAACAAAATGGTGTTTAAGAAACCAAAGATGTTTTCAGTACTTTGCTCTACCTGTAATGGTGCTTTTCTTATCATTATACTGAATTAAGATTGACAGATGTTGCATTTAATATAGCATGCCACAGGAAAGTGTAGGTATTGTTAGCAAGGCTGTTGCAGTAAGGTAGTATGGTTGTTAGTTTAGAGGTGTTCGGTTGTACAGATTTGTGAGATAAATTCATTTAATTCATTGCTTTAATCAAGACACAAATTGATGTACACACTAAATAAAGCATCTAAAAGGCTGACTTGTTCATTGCCTCACATTGTCATTGCCACATTCATGAATATGACTTTTTAAAAGAATGATGTGGTTCCATCCATGATTTTGTAATTGTGATATCGCATTAAATCATCTCCTGCTTGAAATAATGTTTACTGCAATTAAAAAAGTAATTGCAATAATGTGGCTAGTTACCTTCTGTTCGGAAGAACATTTAAATCACCTGCTTGAATGAACATTTACAAGACTTACAAAGCTAAGGACAGACACAGAATCATGGCATTCTTTCAAGCACGAGGTGAATGGGGGGGGGGGGTCTTCATGATTTTGACATTCTCCTTTTAACTGGGGTTTGTGTAGGCAGGTGCCAAACAGAGCTTGCATGGTACTGCAGATTGTTAAATGCAGATCGTGTTTTGACCTAGAACTGTTCTGCATACAATGTATTGTTTATCTGTTATTTATGACAATGACTTCATATGAAATTTATCAAGTTGTGGCCATGTGAGGAGGACATGAGATGACCAATGAACTTCTGAGTCAACCAGTGACAGAAGAGTGTGTCAAGCACTTGGCAAGTAGGTGATGTCAGGAGTTTAATTTAGACTTATTTTCCTATTGCACATGGATAAAGAAAGGAAGCTACAGCAATTTTACTAGGCATGATCCTACTTGAGCTCTATAGGCATGACACTTCTGCCGCTAATGCTATTTTCTGCAGGTTACAGTTTTTGTAAGCAAAAAAAAGAAAAACATTAAACAAACGAGAATAATTCATTGATATGGTTACTAAATATGTACATGCTTCTTAAGAAGAAATATATGTCTACTATTACACATAGTGTATGCAACACCAGTGCAAGCAAAAGCTTGTTCTTTAATGTTTTCTTATTTATAGTAAATGAAATGTTGTAAACGTTAACATATGCTTCAATTTCTTTCCTAGACTGCAACGATTAGAATTAATGGAGTGTTGACAGGTCCATTAGATCCTACCCTATGTATATTAATGGATTCAATCTCCAGAGGTATTTTGGGATGACAGTGACCACGTGTACTTCCCAACGGGGGGGCTGCAGCATTACCTGTGAAAGATGGTCCAAGGCATGTGGTCCCCATCAGAGGCCAGTCCTCACATCAATGTCTTAGAGATGAGGGCAGTCCTCCTAATTTATTTATTTAACATTTGTTTATCGGGAAAGTCCGACTGGGCAAATTTGCCCATTTTCAGTGGAGACCCGGGGAGAAAAGCTCCACATAATAACAGCATAACAGTCAGTATTTTAAACAAGGGTGGGAGGTTGGCTTAATGGTTAAGGTGCTTACCTTACAGGCACACGATGCAGGGTTTGATTCTCACAGGGGGTAATTGTCTAGGCTTAAAATGGCCCACAAGGGCAGTTAGCCTAGTACTAATCTATGAACCTATGAACGTATAAATCACATAATAACAGTATCACAGTTCAAGTTAGTAATAAAGCTAACAGGATCACTTAGTAACACATATTTTGACAGTTATATTTAGTATCAAAAAATCATTCAGTGGAGTAGTGTCTCAGAGATGCAACAGTTTAATATACCATGGAGTAGTGTCTCAGATATACATCTTTGGTACTGTAAATTGTTATACTTAATGTTCTTATACTTATAATCACATGTTGCATGCCTTTCAGGATGTCATTCCCCTAATCTAAAGTTGCAGGTCTTTTAGGATGTCCTTCCCTTAGGTGTGAGTTCCATTCAGACCTACAACATTTCAGTCTGGTACATCAAAAAACAATGGGGAATGTGCCCTTACCCATTGTGTTGAGAACTATGAGAATATTGCAGTGGCTGATATCTCCCAACATGAATATTAGTGGACAGGTTGAATAGATATGTTCTGCTACCTCACAAGTGTTCTCAGTCGAACAGTGGCAACACAAATTTTTTGCTTTTCTTGTCAATTCCAAATGCAGCAGGTTCTTTGCTCTGAGCCTCCAGTCCCTGAGAGATGGTGTGATCCATGACTGGCCCTTCGGTCTCCTATATGCTTCTCTTCCAACTCCCTTAATCCCAAAATTTCTACAAAAAGCATTACACAGGAAGATCAAGGTCATCCTCATTGCCCCTTTTTGGCCTCAACAGGCATGGTTTCCCTACCTCTGGCTTCATCTGGTACACTCTTCTTGATTGCTGGATCTGAATCTGGATTTATTGTCTTACCCATTCAGAATGCTTCAGCTGGATATTTCAGCCCTAAAGCTAACCACTTCCAGTGATGGCTAGTCAGTCCAGGCTTTCATCCCAAGTTTTTTCACATTCTTACGTCTTTTCAGGAACCATCCACTAGGTAAGTTTACAAAAGTAAATTGAAAATATTTCCTATTTGGGCTTCACAGAGAAATGTAGATTCTTTTTCTGTTCATATCAGCAGTATTAGTATGTTTTTCCTCTATTTTCCATAATGGAGCTAGTTATTATACTGTCAAAGTTCAAATTGCCAGGCACATCAGATTTCCATGTGAAAGAAAATCACACTTCCTTAGCCTCAATCAAATTGTGCAAAACCTTCCTCAGAGGTACCTTTCTTCTCAGACATCAGTTTAAGGATCCTACTCCCCCTTGGGACTTGACTGTCTTGCTACAGGCCTTGAACCAAGCTTCTTTTGAACTTGTTGCCAAGGTGGCCCTAACATTTTTGACTTGGAAAACCCTTTACCTGGTAGCTATTGCTTCAGCTAGAAGGGTGTCAGAGATCCAAGCTCTGCCTAGCCAATCTCCTTATATTATTTCCCACAATAACAGGGTTACTTTACACATTAATCCTTATTTTATGCCTAAAGTAGCTTTACAGATTTCACTCAGAGTATTAATCTTCCATTCTTCTTTGTAATTTTTTTAATTTAAAGGTGAATACATGCTCCATTCAGATGTACTCAGACATTTACACTTCTACGTTCAATGAATCAAACCTTTGAGAAAATCAGATCACTTGTTTGTTTCATGTTCTAAGACCAAGATGGGTCAAGGCATGTCAAACGTTACCTTAGCTAGGTAGTTGACTGGCTGTTTCTCACTTGTCTATGAGCTAAAAGTTTTGGCTCTACCAAAACCCCTAAAAGCACACTGAACAGCCTCTGTCTCCATTTCCTCAGCCACCTTTTATAGGACTTCAATTGATGATATGTGTGCTGCTGCTACCTGGTCTAATGTTCGTACCTTCATCTCCTATTACAAATTAGATTTTCTTTACAGAGACAGAGAGGATTTCTGTTCTGCTGTCCTCCTGCACATTCTTCCATGAGAACACCCATGGGGCTAAGTAGCTGTGGAATCTGTGTCATCAGTTGAGGAATGGATGGAAAAAACATCAGGTAAGAAAGTTATGCACTTACCATAATGGTAGATCTGTGTTGTCTGTTTCCACCTTCTTTAGCTTTCCTCCCTCCTTCCCCATCCATCTCATGGAAAGGTTTTCTTCCCTGGACTTCTGGTATGACTGTATGGAATGCCACTGGTACAAGATTACATACTCTTGCAGTTCTGGTACAGATTTTTCTTTGCTCTCTCACATAGTTTTTCTAGTAATACATATTTATGATTGATGTAATTTTTATAGCATACAAAGGTAAACTTGCTATGACGTAATGCCAGGCACAAGAGAGGATTATTGACAAGGAGAGGAGTCTGAGCAATGGATCCTAAAGTCTAAAAAAGGTGGCCAAAGTTGGATCCAACCTATCAGTTGAGGAAGGATGGAAACAGACAACACAGCTCTATCATTATGGTAAGTACATAACTTTTGTTTAGGATTATCATCACATTCCTGTGGTACCACATTTCAGGGTTTCCATGTCTGAATCACACTTGCAGTTCTCTGCATTAAACTTTGGATTATCCACTGCTCCAAAGATATTTACAAAGTGTCTAGCTCCAGTGATAACCTACTGCAGACTTCAAGCCATTCACATTGTTTTTCCTTATTTAGACAACATACTTATCTTTGCCAGGTGTCAGGAATCTCTCGGTTGAGTGAGAGATCTCTTTCTCAAACTGGAGTGTAAAGAGAACATCCAAAAGTCTTGTTTGACTCCTTCCCATAGGTTTGTTTTCATGGGGTGACTCCCAGGTTCCTCAGTTCAAAGAGCTTTTCTTCCACAGGAAAAGTGGATTTATGTCAAGATTTATTCTTGAGTTTTTCCACTTATATCAAGACTTTAGCAAGGGAATTTTTCAGGATACCAGGTTTTGTGGCATTCATGATTCTTATGATTCCTCTTGCAAGACTCCACATGAGAAAAAATCAGTGTTACCTAAAATCAGTATTAACATACCCTAACATTCCAGATTCCTTTTTGTAGATTTTTAAAAAGGCAACTCCTTTGGTGTAGAGACCAGTTTTATCTGACTCTTAAGTCTCCCATTTTCCACTCCAGCTCCAGTCTGCAACTACAGATAACTCAAATTTTTCTTCGGGGAGGGGGGCAGTGTCTGTGGAAACAAATACTGGATCTATGGAACAAAAAGACAGATCAAAAGACATTAGTGTAAAAGAGATGTTGGCAGTGATTAATGCTGTCAACTATCAATCATCTATTGTCCCCAGGACCATTACAATGAGTAGTGACAACACAGCAATAATGTGGTACATAAACATATGGGAGGAACCAGATCTTAGCGTCTGTTGCATACTAGCAATGGTAGCCTGGGATGTAGCTTTTCTGCATAATCTCACTCTGCAGGCATCCTGCTTTCTGTCAGAGCAAAATTTTGTTGCAGACAAGCTCAGCAGGACTAAATTGAATCAAGAGGTCCTCCAGCAATTAAGCCAGGTGTGGGAAACAATTCTCACAGATCTATTTGCCTCCATCTGCAACAATTAACTGACAAAATTTTACTCCAGTACTTTATGCAAGAAGACATGGAAACAGATGCATTATCATTTCTGTAGACATGAATGTTCCTGTATGCTTTTCCACCTATTCCACTGATACTGAGGGTCATTCTGAAGGTTCAAAAGAAATCTGCAAAGATCATTGTGGTGACATCCTTATGGTCCAAGAATCAGTGGTTCTCCCTTCTTTTGGAGATGACCAAGGACAATTACCACATGCTTCCCATGGACAGGACATGCTCACACAAGGCAGTGAGGGTTTGATACATCCTGATCCCAAACAACTTCAGCTGACTGCCTGGATGATAGGGCTTTAATACAGTTTAGACACCTGCTTAATTAGGATGTGTAGCAGGAACTAACAGAGGCAAGAAAGCCTGTTACTAGGAAATCATATATTAGCAAATAGAAAAGTTTTTTTTAGTTGGTGCCAACAACATATCCAGCACCCATTCAAGGCTAGTGTTTCTTTGGTTTTACAATATTTGTGCGTTACTCTCCTATGGCCTGTCTTATTCCTCTGTCAAGGTTCATTTGTTGGCTATTTCAGCATGTCTGCCCATGGATTCCCCTCTTTCAAGGCATTCTCATGTGAAAATATTTTTGAAAGGGATAAACATTCAGTTTAGGTAGTGGAGACACTCCAGGAAGTTCTTCTTAAGAGTGGCTGGGGAAAGAGACAGCAGATTATTTCTTCTGCTAGATCTTTATCCAGAGATAGCCCTAGGGAAAAAAAAAAGAAAATTAATCATAGTGAAAACAAAAAAAAATCTTTTCTATTGCAAAAATGGTGTTGTTATCTTTAATTAATAGTTTGTTGCAGTCTTTTAATCCTGGGTATCAAGTGTCTCATCCTGTTCATTATTTCTCTGTTGCTAAGAAGGAGGATATTTGTTCAGACAAATCTGATGTTAACATAGATAGGGTGGTGTCACCTGAATTTTTCAATAGCCCAAGACTCTAATTCTATAGTCAGTGAATCTAAATTGAAAAAATTAGAGACTTTCTCTTTCTCTGAGACTGTCTCCAGACTTAAGAATGTTTTTTTCTTGGGAACAGATTTATGTTTTCCCTGGACTGGGCAAATATTACAATTTGTTAGAACAGGAGACTCCACATAATGCACCTATTCCTCCAATTCTGATAGCCATGGAAGATGATTTTAATGCTGCCTGCAGTACTCCTGACTCTCAGCTATATGTACCTAAAAAGACATATAAATGGTATAAAATATGCCAAGTTAACAGATATATTTTTTTCACCTTAGAGCAGATCCAGGTCCCATTTCTCCAACTGCTCCCAATGCAAACAGGTGCCTTACTTCCCCTATTCCAGTTCCTGGGGATAAACTGGATAAGATTTTTCCTCTTCTACTTTAGCCTTCAGAATTTTCAGTTTCCATGGCTGTATGTGGAAGTTTATGCTTAAATGTACAAACAGTTTCAAGGAATTTTCTACTCCCCAATCTCCTGAAGGGAGGTTGCACTTGAAACAGATTATGGCAAACTTGTCTCAGGTTTCTAAACATGCCTTGAAAAGTGTGTATGTTTGTGCTGAAACTGCATTTAGATCTTCTGCTTCAACCACAGTCTTGAAAATATTTGTCTGGGTATGTAATCAGCTGTTTTCAGATGACTTAAAATCAGGCATCTTGAATTCTCCTTTAGACATGGAGGTTCTGTTTGGGCTCTATACTATACAAGTACTCAGACAATGCGATGAGAGAGATAAATTAATGCCAGGGTTTTTTAGGATATTTTTTGGTCCCTGGGTTGTTTTCCTCTAAATCCTCTATTCACTAGACAAAACAAACAAGCAGGACCTCCCACTGATGAAAAGGTTTCTAAGAAAAGGTGGCAGGAGGGTTCTAATGAAAATCCTAAAAAGAATGGAACCTTTCCCAAAAGGGTCAAGTGCCTTTCTTAGAATGAGTATGACAGAAAAACAGGTCCCATCTTCCTTTACTGCCTAACCATCTCTTTCTCTTTCAAGCAAGGTCACTCTAAATACTGTTTTTGGCATCAGATTGTTTGAGACAAATGTATGTTAAAGGTCATTCAGGAGGGTTACAGTTGGCAATGAATAGAGGATCCCCCTCCTTTCAAGGGACTCCTCCCTCACCCATGCAATTAAACATAATTGTTTCCTCATGTGCTGCAAAATATGTTAGATGCAGAAGTCTTAGAAATTGTCCTGCGGACCAAATAGGAAATTTCATTTATTCCAGAATGTTTCTGATTCCAAAAAAGGAGCAGTCCTAGTGACCAGTATTGGATCTCTCTTTTCTCAGTGTTTTTCTAAAGATTTCCACTGACCTATCAAACAGTGTTAGCTTTATCCCAGATCAGAACCTTAATATTAGACCTCAAAGATACTTATCATCATAAGGGACTTCCAAGATGGCTGCACACTGATAGGCGCATAGGTTCTTAGGTTGTTACTTGGCTAACAAGCAGTAGGGCCCTTACAAGCCTACCCATGCACCCTAAACTATTTGGATCCCCAGTATCATGGACATCTATACATGAGGGCCTTTAGGCAAACTGTGTAGGACAGGTATTCATGCCCAGACTTTTCCTGGAGACAAATCATTGTGAGCATTCCAACTGATGCAAGTGTCTGGTTAGACACATGCCAAAGAGGGCATTGTATTCAATAACAGGTCTGATAAGGGCCAAGTAGAGTGGTACTATAACTTCCTTGGACCTGGAGTCCATACCTTTACCTGTAAGTTGGGCAACATAGAATGATTTTCTTTCTATCCTACCTACATGTTGGTCAAAAGCAAAATTATCAATGGCATGATTAACTTGGGCTAACAGTTTCCCAAAGGGTATTAAAATTTATTTTTTAGCATTGAGGTTTAGGTCTGGTTTTGGCACCAGTCATTTGTCTGTGTTCATAGGATCATAGGAAGTTAATAGGCTAATGGCCTGAGAGCCCTTACAAGCCTAGCCAAATTTACCCTTGTTACAATGATTAGCATCTATTGCTCCTGTCCAAGAAGGACATAGTTGGAACCCCTGGGGTGAATTTATGGTTACCCATCCAATTATCCAGATTACGTTTGAAGAGGGCCAATGAGGTGCTCTGTTTGACGTGAAGTGGGAGTCTATTCCAAAGGTGTGGTAACCACTGGAAGACCAAAAACAACTCAATAGAGACAACACAAGGTTTAATAAATCCCAAATAATCCTTCAGGCAAACGATACAGGATTTTGTCCCGCCAAAATAATACAGAACTTCATCAGATAACATCATAAAAATGAGACACACCTTTAAATATAATAAAATCCAATCAGATGTTGAAATTCATTACACACCCTTCATTTGCAACTAATCAAAAAGCCATTTTAAAACACACCCCCAATGCACTTCCTCTCTCATGAAAAACAATTTGTTCCCTTTTATAAAACAAAATTACAATATCAAATATTAAGCATTCCACTTCCAAAAACTCATCTTAGGCAAGCTTTCAGTTTAAGCAGACACAAACGTGATTCTGCTTCCTTTAACCTTGGCCAGTTCAGGGTTCCTAGCCGCAACTGCCAGAAAAGCTCAGCTTTTTCAAGCAGCAACAGCCATGCTCCACCTCTGCCTGAAACTTGTAATGTTTCCAAGACAAATTTAAATCTATGCTCTTTATAGGAGTTAATGTGCCTAGCCAAAGCATTTGTAAGCTTCCCATTACGAATATTGGATAGATGTTCTCCGATTCTACGCTTAAATTTACGCTCAGTCTTGGCTATATAGAAACATGGGCAAGACTGACACAATGCACCATAAACAACTTTGGTGGAATTACAATCGGGTTTGCCATGAACAAAAAAGATTGGATTATTGGTTAGAACCTGTCCTACATCCAATATATGTTTACAGAAAACAAAGGCTCCACGTTTTCTCATACTGCCTCCTTGGTTGTTTTTTCTAGTGCAGTCGATCATCTGCTTGAAATTACAATCTTTCCTATATACTAAAACAGGTCTTTCCCCCACTTTCTCCCTAATATTACAATCACTTGTGAGGACACTCCAAGTTTTCATTAAAATTCCTCTAATAGAGTTACTATCAGCACAAAGGGTGGTAATAAGAGCATTACAAAAATTCTTAGGTTCATTAATAGTGTTAGACCCCAAACAGGATGTCTCACATATTCTAGTGCTCCCACTGTTACTATCAGCTACACTAAACCTCCTTCCAGGTATAATTGGGAAGAAGCGCAATTAAGCAGTGGTGTAAAGTGCCAAATACCCCTCTTGTGTTTCACTTCCATGAGGAGTTCATCTATTAACCACAATAGATAACTTCTATTGGCAAACATCCCTTTAATCATCTCACATTCTTCTATAAATCTATGCCAGTTTGTTGTCATATGGGCTGGCCCTTCACTATGGCTAGTTTTTGAGTAAACAGGTGATTACTTTGAAAGTGTAGAAAGGTATTTGAATAAGTTAGCTTACGAAAATTTTCAGCAGTATAACAACCTTCCACCACATCATTTTTCACCAAAACATCCAAATATGAAATTTGCTGATGACCTGATAGCTTTACCAGAAAGGCTCATCCAGACTCTGCTACACTTTGCTGTGAAGGAAAGGTTAGTTTGCTGTTATTTTTTGTATTTCTGTATTGCCTTTCTATATTTTGAATACTGTAGTTTGTTTTCTTTACCTTGTGTTTTGCTTGCATTCTGTTTTAACAGCATATTAAAACTTCAAAAGAGACCACAGCTCTCTCTGTTCTGAGTCAAGCAGAAATAAGAACTGATTAATTAAGGACTCATTCATAAGACAGAAGAGGTCACTTAAGGTTAATCACTTGTTAACAGAGGGGGTGGAGCTAGGAACTAAAATTTCTATTTAAGGAGTAAACTAAAACATTTCAGAGCTTTACCAGAAAGGCTCATCCAGACTCTGCTACACTTTGCTGTGAAGGAAAGGTTAGTTTGCTGTTATTTTTTGTATTTCTGTATTGCCTTTCTATATTTTGAATACTGTAGTTTGTTTTCTTTACCTTGTGTTTTGCTTGCATTCTGTTTTAACAGCATATTAAAACTTCAAAAGAGACCACAGCTCTCTCTGTTCTGAGTCAGGCAGAAATAAGAACTGATTAATTAAGGACTCATTCATAAGACAGAAGAGGTCACTTAAGGTTAATCACTTGTTAACAGAGGGGTGGAGCTAGGAACTAAAATTTCTATTTAAGGAGTAAACTAAAACATTTCAGAGCTTTACCAGAAAGGCTCATCCAGACTCTGCTACACTTTGCTGTGAAGGAAAGGTTAGTTTGCTGTTATTTTTTGTATTTCTGTATTGCCTTTCTATATTTTGAATACTGTAGTTTGTTTTCTTTACCTTGTGTTTTGCTTGCATTCTGTTTTAACAGCATATTAAAACTTCAAAAGAGACCACAGCTCTCTCTGTTCTGAGTCAGGCAGAATTTTTCCCTCCCTCCCATCCATTTAAGTTGTCTTGTTAAATACCACTGTCTTTCTAGTTGCCCGCCTCTTATGTTAATCTGACCATATATCTCATTTCTCTCTACTTTCACTGGCTTATGTGAGTAATCACAAAACCATCACTTTTGAAATCCCACCCTTCAATTATTTAAATTTATTGGCCATCCTACAGTATTTCATAGTACCAAAATACAAAAGTAACCACCCTTTCAGTCCATCTTGCTGTTTTAAAATAGTAACTCTCCACTAAACCTTAACTTTTAAACAGGTAAAACTCAAGTTACCTACTTTCATATCTAACTTCTCTAGTGCACACTGCAGAGTGCATTCTTTTCAATCTTACCTTTAAGCATCCCTGTTACTAGCACTTTCTCTAATACCTAAAAGATCATCTCTACTTGACTCCAAGTAGACTTTTCTCTATCTGTTAAACCTAGCACTTGCTCCTACAGTACTTATTACCTTGATACGGCACTCTTATAGATAGCACCCCAAAAGGCAAACCCCATTTCTCGGTCACCCACGTCCCCGGAATCTCTTTTAAAGTTTTTTGTCTAGTCCTTCTAGCATGTCGAGGGATCAGTTGCTAGTGTCCTCTCCTGCTCAGCTGGTGAACCTGGGAATATTGAGGCAATGTTACAATTGCCTCATGTACACAGACAACCCTCTCCTCCTCCCACAAAACACAAATACATGCGAGAGATGCAACTATATGGCCAAACTGGAGGCTGAGCTCTCTCAACATAGGACTGGCAAGACCAGTCAGGAGGAGAAGGTTACCACACACACTATAGACCCAGTCTCACATAGTACCATCACAACCTCAAATCATACACATAAACACACAAAGACATACTCGGCGGCTCTGATCAAAAATCTACCAAAACAGCAGAGGCCACCAAAGCAGACACCCAAACAACCACCACCTCAGAACACAACACCTGCAACACATAGACCTCACAGTCAGAGTGTCAAACAGTCACAGCCCTTAAGGCCAAACACAATGCCAGACACACTAGTCATTGGTGACTCCATAGTCAGACACACTGACGTCCCGCTCACCAGACTGAGTAAGGAGAAGGTCACAGTAAGCTGCCTGTCGGGCGCTAGAATCCGCCACATAACGCAAGCACTCAGGTCTCTCAACAGCAGGTACAAATACGACTCAGTCATTGTCCACGCTGGTGTAAACGACCTGAGACGTACCTCCTTGGACTACATGAAAAGAGACATTGAGGAGCTCTCTGATTATGTAGCCCAGGCAGGTATGACCCTGACCTTGAGCAGTATCTTACCTTCACCAAGAATGATGCCACAATACAGAGATAAGATGATCAGCTTTAACAATTGGCTTAAACTCTGGTGTCATTCAAAGGGGATCCAATGTCTGTCTGCCTGGGATGACATGCTGGACAAGCCACGCTGCCATGCAAGGGACGGCTTGCACCTGTCACCCCTGGGATTCCGGATATTGGCAAAGGCTCTTGCCACCCCCATAGTGCCTTTTTTAGGCAAGGCTCAAATTCTAAACCTACCACCCTAGAACACTAAAAAGGAAAAAAACTAAGGGTAATGCTGCTCAATGCCAGAAGTCTAAATCTCAAAATGCACGCACTCGAGGCCCTTCTCAGTATGGAGAACATCGATGTCTGTGCAGTGACATAAACCTGGTTCAAGGCTCCTGAGAGCACCCCAGCACTATCAGGTTTTACCTCTTATCATGCGTTCCGGCCCCAAAATCCGGACAATACCAAGAAAGGAGGGGGGGTATCCATATTCATCAAGGACACCCACACCTCAAGACTGGTGGCAACGCACGATGCATCGGAGACCATCCAGGTGCAATTAACCATAGGCAAGACTGCTCTGCAAATTGTAGCATGTTACAGGCCACCCTCACAAACTCAGGAACCTCACATGGCCTTCCTGAAAACACTAGAGGGGATAAATGTATCACCAAACACCATCATACTAGGTGACTTCAATTACCCTAATATAGACTGGGAACACTACTCAAGCCCAAACACCCTAGCCCAAAAGTTCCTGGAATTCATAAACTCAAATGCCATGGAACAACTAGTCACCATCCCCACAAGAGGAGAAAACATACTTGATCTCATCATCACGAACATGGGAGCACAATGTTCAACACCGGAAGTATACCCCTCACTGGTGAGATCAGATCACAAACTAATCCCGCTGGAGGTCCTCATCCCACCCCCACCTGAAATAAAAAAGACCACAGTAAAGAACTTCTCGAAAGCCGACTTCACACTTCTGAAGACTAGTGTGGTCTCCTTTAAGGCCCCCGAGCCGGCGGAAAACAGTACTCAAGCCGCTGAATCACTTACAAATGCCTTCTACCAGCACCTGCAGGACTGCATGGATAAGGCAATCCCAAGCAAAACAAAGACTCTTTGTACCAAAGGCAAGCGTCCAGTCTGGTGGACCCCAGCCATAAACAAACTCTACAACAAAAGGAGGAAGCTACTACAAGATAGAGCAAAATCCTTAAAACGTAAGACACCCTTGATCACTATAAGTAAAAAACTAAGAGCTCTCATAAAATCATCCAAAGCAAATTTTGAGAGAAAAATAGCTAAAGACTCAAAAGACAATCATAAGGCCTTCTTTAGCTATGTTAGAAACCTGGGAGGAAACTCCCAGATATGCTCAGAACTAGTTCAAAATGATGTGAAGATTACTGATCCTACAGACATTGCCAACATACTGGCTGACAGGTTCAGTGCAAACTTCTCCCCCCCGTCCGGCCCAAAAGGAGAGATATCTATACCAAGCGATTGCAGCCCCGCAAACATGTCCAACGCCCAAGTGAGAACTGCTCGCTCCAAAGCAGAAGACACAGCATCTATGGGACCTGATGAGTCCCGGCTGTGTGCTCCACGAACTCAATGAGGAATTAAACCCACAGCTAGGACAGCTGTTTAATCATAGTCTTACCTCTGGATACGCACCCAGGAGTGGCGCACTGCAACTGTGGTCCCACTTCACAAAGGCGGTGCCTCCACCGACCCTGGAAATTACCGCCCATTAGCTTGACAAGCCTTATCTGCAAAGCCATGGAGAGGATCATAATGGACCTCATAAATAAAGACATAGGAATTTGCAGACTTTGGATCCATCCCAGTTTGGCTTTGTCAAAGGCAGATCATGCCTTCTAAACTTGGTTGACTTTTTCAAACAGTCACCAAAGCCATTGATGAGGGAAAGGCAGTCCATACAGCCTACCTCGATCTGGCGAAGGCCTTGATACAATACCCCACTCGGGTATCATTGAAAAACTCATCAGCTTAAATGTTAACCCATACATCACAAGATGGGTTGCAAACTGGCTGAGTGACAGAACCCACAGGGTCAGAGTTGCTGGCGCCATGTCAGACTCAAAGCCTGTCACAAGTGGTGTACCACAGGGCTCAGTCCTGGGCCCACTCTTGTTTGGCATCTACTTTTCCAAGTACAAGCAAACAGAGGAGGGTTATGGCTGACAAAGTTTGCAGATGACTGCAAACTGGGCGCCATAGTAGAAAACACATCTGACACAGATATCCTTCAGAAGGGTCTCACAGAAACAGATAACTGGTGCCAGAGCCATGGCCTAAAGTTAAATGCCAAAAATGCATAGTCATACCCTTCGGGAAAAACAAGGTTACCCCTAGCTACCAAATAGGTGGCAATCCACTGAGCACAGAAGAAGTTATCAGGGACCTGGGGACCCAGGTTGATAGTAGTCTGTCATTCGACACCCATGTAGCTAAAGTAGTTAGGAAGACCTTCTACATTGCCCACCTTATCATGAAGGGATTCTCATCTAGATCAAGGGAGGTCATAGTCTCCCTATACTCATCACTCATCAGACCAATGATTGAGTACAATGCCCCATTCGAATGTATCTGACCCGACACTTGCAGCAGCTGGAGAGGCCACAAAAGTTCCTCACCAAAAGGATAAAGGGTCTCAAACATCTGTCCTATGCTGCCCGACTGAAAGAACTCCAGCTCTATTCAGTCGCTTATCGCTTGCTCAGAGGTGACCTTTGCCTAACATACAAGGCCATGTCAAACCCAGATTTGATGAATATGCTTCACCTCAAAAATCTAGATCCGTCAGAGCCACAAGGGCGGGAGACTTAAACCTCGACACGGCTATTAATAGGACATGCTGGAGGGATAGATTCATCACCCAAAGACTCCCTATGCTGTGGAATAAAATCCCGGTATATGTGAGGCAGAGCACCTCGCTGGCCTTGTTCAAGAGAAATCTTGACCAATGGATGGGAGATCGCAGATATACCCCAGGGATTACCTCAGTGTCACTGCTCGACAGAGGCACAGCAAAATAATGGGTATAGTTCCCCATACTAAAGGGGTGGCGTAAGCCACAAAACAATGGGCTAGGCTTGTAAATGCCCTCGGGCAGATAGCCTAGTATGAACCTATGAACCTACAGTGTGTGCAAAACTTAGGAAATTTGTGGTGTGGTTTATATAATCCATGCAATGATTAATGGTCTCTGGTAAATCTGACCATAAAATAAAAATATCATCCTGAAAATGAAGGTATAGATCACAATGGGAAAAGTATGGTGATGAGAATAAAAAACTTAGATTCCCACATCAACAAAACAATGTTGGCATATAAGCCCCCGCAGCAGGACCCCATGGCTATACCCTCTTTCTGGAGATAAAGCTGTTTTTCAAACCAGATGAAATTGGATCTTAGAACTAGGTCCAGCAGTGATTCATAGGTATTAATCATATCCTGCGCAATACCTTTGCTGGCCAAGTATTCACAAAACCACTCTTCACCAATAGCATGTGGAATTACCGTATATAAATCTTTTATATCAATACTGATAAACACATGCTTTTTATTAAACACCACACTACTCAGTCTTTTCAGAAAGTCCCACGAATCTATACAAATGTGGGATTCATCAAGCACATTTTTTTAGTTTAATGTCTAAAAATTTAGCCAAAGGCTGTGTAATCGAGCCTCTTGCGTCCACTGTGGGATGCATTGGGGGTTGATTAACATCCTTGTGGATTTTGGGGAGCCCAAACCTGGTGGGAGTGATGGGGTATTCAACTGTATGAAAGTTGTACTGATGTATATCAATAAAACCTTCAGTGAATAAATCAAGTAGAAAACTCCTAATTCTCCCATACACAGTATTCATTTCACTGACTGAACTTTTTTGGCATGTGGCAGAGTGCAAAAGACATCTCATTTTTTTATTACAGTTGCACTTGTCCATAGCACCCAAACCACCACCTTTATCAGGTCTAATAAATCTAACACTTGAAATTCCTTTCATATATTCAAGTATGTATCTTTCATCATTAATTAAGTTAACACAAGCCCTTCCACAACTACAATTGTGTAGCGCTCTAATATCAAGTTCGCATATATTCTGAAATAAGTCAAAGGAATTATATAAGGGTGGGTTATAGGTACTTGCTATTCTTAAGGGATTTTCTACATACACATTATTTAAAAATAGAAGGTGCAAATTCAATTTACGTATATACAATTTCAAATCAATTAAGGTTTCAACCAAATTCATCATTCTTGCAGGGACAAAGGTAAGCCCCTTGGAAAACAGATCATATAATTCTATAGAAATATGCAAAGAGGAAAAATTAAAATTTCCTGTAGAATTAGAAATGATGTTTGAAAGTGGCAACTGAAAAGTGGAACACAGTACTATATCAGCATCAGTACTTATTGGAACGATTTATTCATTGAAGGTTCTATTGATATACAGCAGTACAACTTTCTTACAGTTGAATACTCCATCACTCCCACCATTTTTGGGCTCCCCAAAATCCACAAGGATATTAATCAACCCCCAATGCATCCCATAGTGGACGAAAGAGGCTTGATTACACATCCTTTGGTGAAATATTTAGACATTGAACTAAAGAAACATGTGTTTGATGAACCCCACATTTGTATAGATTCATGGGACTTTCTGAAAAGACTGAATAGTGTGGTGTTTAATAAAAAGCATGTGTTTATCAGTATTGATATAAAGATTAATATAGAGTAATTCCACATGCTATTGGTGAAGAGTGGTTTTGCGAATACTTGACCAACAAAGGTATTGAGCACGATATGATTAATACCTATGAATCACTGCTGGACCTAGTTCTAAAATCCAATTTCATCTGGTTTGAAAAACAGCTTTAGCTCCAGAAAGAGGGTGTAGCCATGGGGTCCTGCTGCGGGGGCTTATATGCCAACATTATTTTGTTGATGTGGGAATCTAAGTTTTTATTCTCATCACCATACTTTTCCCATTGTGATCTATACCTTCATTTTCAGGATGATATTTTTATTTTATGGTCAGATTTACCAGAAACCATTATTCATTTTATGGATTATCTAAACCACAACACGAATTTCCTAAGTTTTACACACACTGTAGGTCATCAGCAAATTTCATATTTGGATGTTTTGGTGAAAAAAGATGTGGTGGAAGGTTGTTATACTGCTGAAAGTTTTCATAAGCTAACTTATTTGAATACCTTTCTACACTTTCAAAGTAATCACCTGTTTACTCAGAAACTAGCCATAGTGAAGGGCCAGCCCATATGACAACAAACTGGCATAGATTTGTAAAAGAATGTGAGATGATTAAAGGGATGTTTACCAATAGAGTTTATCTCTTGTGGCTAATAGATGAACTCCTCATGGAAGTGAAACACAAGAGGGGTATTGGGCACTTTACACCACTGCTTAATTGCTCTACTTCCCAATTAATACCTGGTAGGAGGTTTAGTGTAGCTGACAGTGACAGTGGAAGCACTAGAATATGTGAGACATCCTTTCTGGGGTCTAACAGTATTAATGAACCTAAGAATTTTTGTAATGTCATTATTACCACCTTTTGTGTTGATAATAACTCCATTAGAGGAATTTTAATGAAATATTGGATTGTCCTCACGAATGGTTGTATTATTAGGGAGAAAGTGGTGGAAAGACCTGATGTGAAGATGTTCAATCTCGCCGTCCATTCTTCACTGATGGGTTCGGAGCCGATCCATCTGGTACGGCTGTATACAAAGCTCAAGGTCTTCCAGTAGCTCAAGGCCAAGCCCCTATCCCATGATGCACTGTGAATTACCCCAGATCTAGTTTGCCACGGCATCTGATCGGAAGTTCCAGTGCAAGCTCGGGCCAGTACTTTTTTCAAAACATATTTCTTAGCAGTTATTTCTAAAAATTGTTGGCTAATTTTTGGCAAATAGCTTACTAGTTAGGTAGTTCACTTTGGATATCTTCTTAAAAGCTCCCCGTCCTGTGTGTGATTATCTAGCTTATATATACTCGGCCTTGTGTGTTGTTGGCCTAGTTCCTTTCTTCTGTGTTTAGTATCTCTGCAGAGATATTTATATATATATTTAGCTTTTTCTAGTGTTGGCCTTTTTATATTTTAGCCTTAGATTAGTAGCCAACTCCTTTTTCTGTCAGGGTCGTTTTTTCTGTGTGTGTTGTGTGCAGTTTAGAGCCTAGTAATTTACATATATTTGCTGTGTCTAATTTTCTTAGGCTGCTTTGTGTGGTGTGCTTTTAGAGCCTAGATTGTGTGTTGAGTAGTTTAACATATTGTGTGCATTTTTACTTAGGCTCTTTGCATGTGTGTGTGGTTAGAGCCTAGGATATTCTTGATTATTGGACCTGTGTTTTCTTTAGTAATGGCGGATGACAAAGATAAACACCCAAAGTCTGGGTTTAAGAAGTGTCCAGACTGCAGTCAAAAAATGTCTGTTGTTGATGGACCTGTAACTTGTGTTTACTGCTTAGGAACTGTCCATTTGCAGGAGTCCTGTAGCATTTGTCATTCTTTTTCCTTGAGAGTGCTACTAGAGAGGAAAAGGAAATTGGTAGACAGAGGCTTGTTAAAGCATCCATTTCAAGAAGCTTTGAGTGACAAGGATGTGGCCAGCAAGTCTTCCAAGTCCTCTAGATCTTCTGGGGACTCTAAGGATTCTAAGCAATCTAAGAAATCTAAAAGGTTGGAGGATTCTTCGATGTCTGCTCCACAGACCTCGAAGCCGACTGTCTTTTCTTTTTGGAGCCAGCCCACAGCCTTGGAGCCAGTATCCGAAAGGCGTTTATCTCCACTGCTTCAGTTGGCACGGTCGGTGCATTCTTCTAGGTCTTCTGTCATCCTGTCGAATTTGGATATGGATTGATTGGTACAGAAGCTTTTACAGGCACCAGGCCTTGCTAAATTGTTGTCGGCTCTGGCCCAAGCGGCTTCGGAGCCAAAGACCACTACTCCTGAATTGACTACACCTCCTCTGAGCCGTACCGGACCTTCGGAGCCAATGGAAGCTGACCTGTTGATCGTGGAGCCTTTGGAGCTGAGACTTGCTCCAATGTCCTTGGTTCCATCTACTCTGATGTCCTCGGCACTGACCGGGGACTCTAGGAGCCGACACTCTCCAGTCGAGTCCAGGGAAGATAGTCTGACTGACTTGTCGGTGCCGTCTCTTCCTCTTGGGGCTTTGGCTTGGATGAGCTCGGCTCCTACCTCGGGCTTGGAGCCCTCAGCCTCAGTGCAGGAGGGGTTGGTGGTTCCTTCGGATCCATTGACTCCACATCAGAGCTGTGGTGCCTTCGAAGTCATGAGGAGAGCCTTGTCCCCCAAGACATCCTCAACTTCAGGCCTTGCTTCCTCATCCCCCAAAGCACCTGTGTCTGCTTCTGCTTCCATCATCCAGGCTAGGCGTAGACACCCAGAGCCTCAGGTAGCCCCCATAGGGTGCCCCCTGCTCTTCCAAGAACTCCCCAGAGGCTCCCACTGAGGAGGTTCCCAGGAAGAGATTGTGCAAGAGGAGACACTTGGACACCCCACAGGAGTCTTTAACATCTGACACTGACTTGGATGAGTCAGAAGGGTCCCCCTGGTCCCTCTCTAAGGCTATCTCCTTTGCTGAGATACTCGAGATCCTTAGGCAGAGGGGTGATTGGCAGTCCAAAAGCCCTACTGAGGATGAGTCAGTTCTCCTGAAGGCTTTCGGGTCTCAACCCTCCACCTCTTGGGTGTCTCCGCCCTTCGATGAGCTCATGCAGTTGGTCTCTCGGAGGGCATGGGAGTCACTGGAGTCCATGGAGCCTATTCCTAGGAGGCCTAATAAGTTTATATCCACTCCACCAGATAAAACTTTCTTGTCCAAAGGAGTCCCTGTTGATGCCATGGTGGTGGCGGCGGCCACCAAAAAGGAAATGTTTGAGACTTCTTTATCTATTCATCTTCCTAATAGAGAGTCTAGGATTTATTTATTTATTTTTATTTATTTATTTATTTACATTTGTTGACTGGGAGTGTCAGGATTATGGATAGATAGGGGAAATGCATGTTTAGTTCAGCAACTTTTACTCTACGTTCACTGAACTATTTGACCTATTTCACTAGGTTGCAAAGAGATCTCCTTAAGGAGTTGGGAGATACTGTTCAGGGTACTGTAGCTGCAGGGGCCTCTGACAAAGTTGCTGCCCAGCTTGCTACCTTAGACTCTATTGTCAACTCATCCATGTGTCTCATATCATATGCAGCTGATGGAATGAGTAGGGCAGCGGGTACAGGAATCGCTCTCAGAAGACATTCCTGGATGTGCTTGTGTTCCTTCACAGAGAACTTTAAGTCTTCATTCATAAGCACCACTTTTGATGGCTCATTCCTTTTTTGGCCGAAAGTGAAGGAAAATTTGACCAGGTGTGAACACCAGTCGTCAGAGTCTGTTTTTCCACCCCTACTCGGCCTCTTCATATCTTGTCTCTTCATATAGTCTAGAAAGGTACATCTCAAGTCATTCACACCAACATGGACTATGACCTGAGTAGCATCTTGCCCTCACCAAGAATGATACCATGGTATAAAGAAAGAAATTATCAATTTCAACAATTGGCTAAGTTTCTGGTGTCATTCAAACTTAGCCACCTGGGGTGACATGCTCGACAAGCCAAGCTGCTTCACCAGAGATAGCTTGCACGTGTCTCCCTTAGGCTTTTGAATACTGGCCAAGGCTCTTGCCAACCCCATAGTGTCTTTTTTAGGCAAGGCTCAAAAGACAAACCCACCGCCGTAAATAGCACAAGTAACAAAAAACTGAGGGTAATGCTACTTAGTGCCAGAAGTCTAAACCTCAAAATGCACGCACTTGAGGCACTCCTCAGTATGGAGAAAATTGAGATATGTGCAGTAACAGAAACCTGGTTTAAGACTCCAGAGAGCACCCCAGCACTACCAGGCTACAACTCATACCATACCCGGACCGAAATACAAAAGGTGGGGGCGTATCCATATTCATCAAGGATACCCACACCTCCAGGTTAGTGGCACAGCACGATGCTTCAGAGATCATCCACGTTCAACTAACAATGGGCAAAACTGCAATTCAAATTGTAGCTTGCTAGAGATCACCCACCATGTCCCAGGACCCCCTTCCACATTTCTGGAAACACTGGGAAACATAAAGGTCCTACCAAACACCCTAATATTGGGTGATTTCATTTACCCAAACATTAACTGGGAGAACTACTCAAGTACTAACTCCCTTGCCCAACATTTCCTAGAATTTATAAACTCAAATGCCCTGGATCAACGCTGGTTAGATCTGACCATAGACAAATCACTCTGGATATCCACATTCCGCCCCCACTCCCGGACAAGGAAATCACTGTGAAAAACTTTCCAAAAGCAAACTTCATGTTACTTAAGACTGAGGTGGAAAGTTTCAAAGCCCCCATGCTAAAGGATAACTCTGTCCAAGCTGCAAAATCCTTTACTAATGCATTCTACGGGCACCTACAAGAATGCATGGCTCATCATGCTATCCCAAGCAAAACCAAGACTCACTCCTCCAAGAAAAGGAAACCAGTCTGGTGGACCCTACCATAAACAAGCTATACAATAGGAGGAGGAAACTAGTACAGAAAAAATTAAAATCCCAAGAGGGGAAGACATCCCTGATCAGTATCAGCAAGAAACTACGATTCCTCATAAAATCATCCAAGGCGAGCTTTGAAAGAAAAATTGCCTTGGACTCCAAAGATAACCACAAGGCATTCTTTAGCTATGTCAAGAATCTAAGTGGCAATGCTCAGATCTGCTCGGAGTTAGTTCTGAATGGCACAAAATACACTGAACCGACCGATATTGCCAACTTCCTGGCAGACAGGTTCAGTGCAAACTTCATCCCCCTCTCACACCCAAAAGGGCCCATAACCATACCAGAAGAATGTAGAGCCCCTGAAATCACAGACACTCAGGTTAAAACAGCCCTTTCCAAAGCCAAAAACACAGCATCAGTGGGACCGGACGGTGTCCCAGGCTGCATCCTACATGAGTTCAAAGATGAACTAATCCTTCACCCAAACACACTGTTCAAACTCAGCCTCTCTACAGGCTATGTAACCATAAAGTAGCACACAGCAACAGTTATTCTGCTTGACAAAACTGGAGCCACAACAGACCCAGGGAACTATCGCCCTGTAGGTCTGACTAGCTTGGTCTGCAAGGCTATGGAGTGCATCACCATGGAACTCATTAACAGAGACATTGGAAACCTCCAAACACTGGACCCTACCCAGTTCAGCTTTGTTAAGGGCAAATCATGCCTCCTAAACCTTGTGGACTTCTTTGAGACAGTTACTAAGGCTATAGATGAGGGAAAGGTGGTACACACAGCCTACCTAGACCTCGGAAAGGCCTTTGACACCATTCCCCATTCTATAATACCAGAATGGGTAATGGTGGTACACACAGCCTACCTAGACCTCTCAAAGGCCTTCAACACCATACCCCATTCTGGTATTATAGACAAGCTCACAATCCTGAACATAAAGCTCTATGTCACAAGATGGGTTGCCAACTGGCTCACGGACAGAACCCACATGGTGAGAGTTGCGGGAGCTAGGTCTGACTCTAAACCGGTTACAAGTGGCATTCCCCAAGGCATGTACTTCTCAGAGGTACAGGCAAGCACAGGATGACTATGGCTGACCAAGTTCACAGATGACTGCAAACTAGGGGCTATAATTGACTCTCCAGCTGATATAGACATCCTCCAAAAGGGTCTCACTGAGACAGAGACCTGGTGTCAAAATCATGGTCTCAAGCTAAATGCCAAAAAGTGCATAGTCATCTCCTTTGGAAAAAAACAAAGTACCCACAAACAACCACATAGGTGGTAGTCCCCTAAATATGGAAGATGTAATAAGGGATCTGGGGACCCAAGTAGATAGTAATCTCTCCTTTGATAATCACATTGTCAAAGTGGTTAGAAAATCCTTCTATGTGGCCCACCTATTCACAAAAGGGTTCACATCCAGATCAAAAGAGGTCATTGTGCCCCTCTACTCACCACTCATCAGACCCCTCACAGAGTACAACGCCCCATTTGAGATGTACCTTACAAGACACCTGCAACAGCTGGAAAGACCACAGAAGTACCTCACCAAAAGGATCACTGGCCTCAAACAGATGCCCTATGCAGCTTGACTGAAGAAACTCTAGCTGTACTCGGTTGCATACCGCCTACTCAGAGGTGATCTCTGTCTGATATACAAGGCCATGTCCAACCCAGAACTGATGGACATGCTCCACCTAAAGAAAACCATATCCCCTCGAGTCACATGCTCTAGGGATCTAAACCTCACCACAACAGTAAATAGGACATGCTGGAGGGATAGATTCCTGTCCCAGAGACTTCCCATGCTTTGGAACAAGATTCCAATCTACATTAGGCAGAGCTCCTCACTAACACTCTTCAAGAGAAACCTTGACGAGTGGATGGGAAATAGAAAATTTACCTCAGGGATCACTTCAGTGGCTCTGCTGGACAGAGGCACAGGGAACTAATATAAGGGGGTGGCAAAAGCCAACACATTCTGGCTAGGCTTATAAATGCCTTCAGGCAGATAGCCTAGTATGCACCTATGACAGAGTCATAACAGTACCTGTTGCTGAGAGACTTGAGTGCATGTGTGATATGGCAGATCCTGGCAGCTGACAGACAGCTGACCATGACCTTTTTCTTATACAGCCTGGTGGGAGGGACATCTGTGTGTCTTATGATGGAGTCACCTATAACTAATGTGTTGGGTTTAGTGTTTAGCCTTATGGGCTTCACAGGTGAGACATTGGTGCATGAGCTATTGTGCGTATTGTGTTATGCAGAGGAAGTATTATGTGTAGCATGCTTGTGTTGTGTTTGGGTGGTCTCTGGTGTTTAGGTAAATTTCTGGTGAGGACCTCTGCATATTTAGGGATGTGTGATGTGGGTTTGGGTGGTGTAGGTGGTGAGGTGAGCATGCTAATAACCGGCTTAGTGTTAGATGTCTTGGCTGGTGTGTGAGAAAGTATGGATTCAGGGTTTTTAATATAGTTGCATATCTCACATATTGATTTTGTGTGGACTAGAAGTAGAGGGTTGTCGGTGTAAATGAGGCAATTGATATACTGCCTCAGGATGCCCATGTCGACCAGGCTGGCTGGAGAAATTGTGGGAAGTTGTCCATCCATAGTGCTAGGTAAATTTATATGGTCAGAAACAAGAATATGTCAGGAAAAGTGGTCACACGTAAGAATAACTAGTGGGCAAGGTGTGTTAGTGCCTCAGAGGTTAGGCTTAATGCTACACTAGTCAGTAGAGCAGTAGAGCAGGGCCGCAGAAAAACTCTTGAGGCTGTTATCACAGTGGGGTGCTTACACAGCTTCACTAGTAATACCTCTGGCTGAAAATGGGCTAAAGATGAAGACTACACTAATGAGATACAGCTGTATCTAAGGGAAAATTGTCGAAATTACCTGTCCGGCTATGATGCACAATTGCATGGCAGTGCACTGTATTGTGCGATGCACAAACGAGCAGAAACCCACTCAAGGGTGGGGCTTAAATACCAGAAGGTTAAAACCTAAAACAAGATTTAAGAAAAAGCTCAAAAGAACTAATTATGTGCTTACTACAAGCCCTAGACCAGACAACCTTTACCAGCCAGGTACCAATCAGCACAATCCTCTCACTAGAGTGCAGAAGGACCCTTTCCAATCCAAGATGGCCTGGAAAATGTGTTCATCACAAACAGCTACTACAAACCAAACAGGCCCAGATGCAGCAAACCTGTATCTGGACTATGCTACAGCTACTAGCTACACTATTTTGGTCTGAAAACACTAAAGAAATGTTTACCACAGCAGATAAACAGCAGCAGGACTAAATAAATGTTTTTTTTAACTGCAAAAAAGAGCAAGGAGACTCTAAAGAATGCTTTTAACTGCAAACAATTCAGTTATGTAACACAATTCTTGGGGGGAAATTAGAACAAATAAACAGATGCTTTACAAACTGGGAAAATTTCCAGTGAATATTTACAAACGGTGAAAACAGCAAAAAGCTTTGCAAACAGTGAAAACCATAACAAAAAGTGATTTAACAGGCCCAGTAAGGCAGACAATTGCAGCATAACAGTGTGGATTCATTTATAGTAATAAAATACAGTAAAAAAGTAGGTAGCAGACAATAAAAAAGTGCAATAAATAGTAAGAATAAGCAATCAGTAGTAAAAATAATCAATAAAATAGGCAACTTATGTTTTTTAGGAAGCTCAGAGGCCTCTAGTCAGCTGGTATCTCTGCACAGAGTTTTGGCTGGTAGCCCTCCTCAATTCAACTTGGTATGAACAAGCAGAAACCCATTCAAGGGTGGGGCTTAAATACCAGAAGGTTAAAACCTAAAAAAGTTTAAAAAAAGCTCAAAAGAACCAATGAAATACTTAATCCAAGCACTAGGCCATCCAACTTTTACCAGCCAGGTACCAATGAGCAGAATCCTCTCACTAGAGTGCAGAAGGGCCCTTTCTAATCCAAGATGGCCTAGAAAATGTGCTCTTCATAAACAGCCACTACAAACAAACAGGCCCAGATGCAGCAAACCTATATCTGGACTATGCTGCAACTACTAGCTACACTATTTATGCTGAAAACACTAAAGAAATGTTTACCACAGCAGATAGATAGCCATGAGACACTAAATAAATGTTTTAAACAGCAAAAAATAGCAAGAAGACTCAAAACATGTTTTTAACTGCAAACAATTCAGTTATATAATACACTCCTTGGGGGGATAAGTACAAAGGAACAGATGCTTTACAAACAGGGAAAATTTCCAATAAATACTTTACAAACAGTGAAAACAGCAAAAAGCTCTGCAAACAGTGAAAACAGTAACAAAAAGTGATTTAGTCGACCCAGTAAAGCAGATAATGCAGTACAACAGTGCAAATTCATTTATGTAATAAAATACAGTAAAAAAGTAGGCAACAAACAAAAAAAGTGCAATAAATAGTAAGAATAAGCAATAAATAGTAAAAAATAATCAAGAAAACAGGCAGCTCATGTTTTTTAGGATGGTCAGAGGCCTCCAGTCATCTGGTATCTCAGCACAGAATTGTAGCTGTTAGCCATCCTCAGTTCAGGTTGGTATAAACAAGCAGAAACCCACTCAAGAATGGTGCTTAAATACCAGAAGGTTAAAACCTAAAAAAATTAAGAAAAAGCTCAAAAGTAGCAATGAGGTGCTTACTACAAGCCTTATACCAGATAACCTTTACCAGCCGAGTACCAGTCAGCACAGTCCTCTCACCCTCTTGCAAGATGCTGGTGTCTTGGGGGGAATCTTGAATAGCTTCCAGTTTACAGTCATCTTTGAACTTCATGAGCCAATGGCCTTGACCGTTAGGCCTTGTCATCCAAAACATAACTGCCAAACAAGAGTGGTCCCAGCACAGAGCCCTGGCACACTCCACTAATGAACGTCACTAGATGGAGGTAGTCTCACCAATCTTGACTTCTTGGGTCCTGTCTGTGAGCCAGCTGCCAATCTGGTTGGTTATGTAAAAATTTATGCCTAGCTCAGAAAGCGTGTCAACAATGCGGGAGTGAGGTATTTTATTGAATGTCATGGCTAGGTCAAGATGCACAGTATGCACTGTTTTACCCTAATCCATTGCTTTGCTGACCCTCTCATAGAAGTCTACCAGGATAAGTAGGCATGACCTTCCCTTAACAAAACCAGATTGGGTTGGGGCCAGTATCTATAGTTGCCAATATTCTTGTTTATCATTTCCATTATCATTTGTCCCATGGCTTTGCATATTAGGCTTGTTAGACTGATGGATTTGTAACGCCTTGGGTCAGTTGATGGTCCATCCTTCTGGAGGGGAATGACTGTTGGGGTTCTGCATTCACTTGGAATGTAGCCTATTTCAAGGCTGTAGTTGAAGAGTTTCAGACTATTCAGGAGGCATCTGGGGATGTTTTCAGAAACCATGGAGAGGCGCTCTTGGCTTTTAGCTAGTGCTGCCAGCACCTGGTCCCTGCTAATAGTTGGAGATAGTATATTGGAAGGTTTTTCACCTAATGGATCTGGGGGAGATTGGGGGTGATATTTGAGCTTAAATTGTCAGTCAGTAGATTTGCTATGTCACCCTTATCAGTGAAGGTGGTACCATTCACTACTAGTTCATAACACTGCTGTGTATTACCTTTGTGTTTCCTGCCATAGCTGAAGAACACCTTGTGATTGTCTTTAACCTGCAAGGCTATCTTGACCTCATAGTTGACTTTACTGAACTTAATTAGACCTCTTAGTTTCTTGTTTAGTTGTATAAGAGAGCACTTGTTTTTAAGGGAGTTGCTGTTCCTCATTTTGGCATTGAGTTTTCTTCTTTTATTATATACCCTGTGTAGAAGAGCATTCCACCACTGGGGTTTGTTTTTAGTGTTTGTTTTGAGGTTTACTTCTTAAGACGTTGTCTCGTTCGATTCTCAGCTAGAGCGTCTTCTGTGTGGAGGCATACGTGAATGGGGCATGCCTTCATTGAAGGTTGTGCGTCAGGGCTGGTAACCTGGTATGTAAAAATCCACTACCAATCATTAGCGGACCGGAGTTCTGCTGTGGCGACCCTTAACCAGGAAAAGCCGAAAGAAGACTATAGGGATTCTGTGAATAATTCTGTATTGGTAACCGTGGTCTCAGGGTTAGGGGGGCCTTGAATTTTGACAAACTGTCACTTACTAGAGTGTAGTTTCCTTAGAATACTTCCTAACTGTTACTGGTGTAGTTAGGTTCTCCAGGTTGATTTTTACTTCAAAGGAGATAGCATTGTGATCTAACCTCATTAATGCGGGCATGACATGGGGGGAATGCAATGCTCTCCCAAGTTAGTGAGTACCAGATCACATATGTTTGATCCTCTGGTTGGAGCATACACTATCTGTTCCAGGGAGTTTGTGTTAATAAAGTCCAGGAAGCATTGTGCCTGTGAGTTTGAGGCAGTGTAAGTTTCCCAGTCTGTAGAGGGTAGTTAAAGTCACCCATGAATAGGGTGTTTGGTTGGATGGTGAGCACCTCTAGTATATTTAGGTAAGAGTCATGAGACTCTAGAGGCATAGATGGTGACCTGCAGCTAGCTATAATATGGTGAGGGACCTTAACAATCAAACAGGAAACTTCAGAACAAAAATTAAAAAAATGGAAACAGATCAGTGTTTTTCACCACAAACTTTATTAGCTAAATGAACTTATCAGACTTAAAAACTGTCAGCAAAAAGGCAATAAAAAGACTTAGCACTTTTTTCCTGATTTTTACAAAACTTTATCAGAGTAAAAGGCAACCATAACTCCTCCTTTTTAAATACTCAAGATTACCCAAGGAAACTACACATATTAGCATATCATAAATAAATCTTAAATAGTTCAATAAGTTAATAAAAACAATTGCCAGTAAATATTATACCATACTGAATTCACTAAATAATCACTAGTTACCTAATAAATTGGAAAATAAAATGCGTTATTGTAAAATATACATGTTGTTATTAAAATCAAACCACATTGCGTTAGCCTTCCTCTCCAAAACACTAACCACTGACAGAGAATCATTAATTCCAGGGTTAATGGAGGCAGTTAGCCTCAACTGCCATGTGAATTCCTTGAACAGTAATAATGTGTCAAAATCACCCATCAAATCAGTAACCACTACTCTATCGATAACAAAAAATGTAAACTTTTTAAAATTTAGAAACTCACTACAGTGCCTAAAGAGGGCATTTGTAGAATTATTTTTCTTAATGTCATACATATATTCCCTATTTTTTTCTCTCAGGTTTTCTATTTGTCTTCCCCACGTAAAGTGTTTTACAGGAATTACAACTGGTAAGATAAACCATAGGTTCATAGGTGAGTACTAGGTTAATGGCCCTGGAGCCAGTACAAGCCTAGCCCAAAAATATCCCCAGACACCACATGGGTTGTGTTACAATTACACCTCCCTGGGCAAGAGATGGCCCTATCAAAGCCTTCTACTACAACATAAGGACCCTCATGTATAAATCTACAAAACTTACAAACCAGCATTTTCTCATTGCACCCTGCCTATAAGTCATATGTCTGTTAACTGTATTACTCTCCAAACGTACCTCTCAACCTGGAAACAAAATCTTGACAAAGGCTCATGAAAAATAGGTACAAATTGGAATGCTGATTAACATAAAATTTGCGTACATAATTGTGTAACCCCACCCATTCCATTGGAATTGTGGGATACCAACTTTCAAACACAAACGAAGAACAGATCCAAAATATGGCTCCAGACCCTGTAGTAAATGTTATTTTTTGAAGTGTGTAGCAATGATGTTCACTAGGAAGGGAGAAGATGATGAACCTTAGATTTTGTTTTTGGTGACTTGCAGTATGTGGATTTTGTGGTAAAGGTAGGGCATTTAATGGTAGGCAATATTCTAATTTTAGCAAAAGAATATTATAGTTTGCTAGGACCTCCAAATGTCATTCTCCATGGCCTGCTGACCAGTGGTGTAGTTTGAGTTTGTGCTGCCTACAGCTGTATGAATTTGCCTCCCTTCCTCCCTCACAAAAATCATGGTTGAATGGGGCCCCCATACATAGCCCTCTCTACTACAGCCATTCCAATGTCCCATTACTTGGGTATTTCACCCTATTTACCATAAATACTAATGTGCATACTGCTTTACTTCTGCAATGATTATTTGAGTTCGTTTAAACTTTTATTTGACATTTTATAGCACAATCACTAATAGACATCTGCTAAACAAAGCAATACAGTCTCACAGTGAAAATAGACTTAGCATTAAAGTTTCTCTGCCCTTGAAACTCACATTCATTGAAACAGCATTGAAACCCACATTCAAAGAAAATGCATCTGGACAGTGGCAGATAAAGATTACCTTTAGCCTGTTTTCAAATCATAGGCCCCTTGTACATGAAACATACGTGTTCTTTGATACATATTCCTGATTGTATTAAATTATATTCCTTGTATAATACAGCACACTTGTTATAGTATGTTTTAAATTTAGTGTTTTGAACATTTTTCCTCTAAGCAATGAAAGAAAACGCATAAACCAATAATGACAGAACTGCCCAATTCAGAACATTTCCATCATAAAAGTGTACTCAGACTTCTACAATCCACCAGTATATCATTATTTTAGTGAAT
Organism: Protopterus annectens; assembly: GCF_019279795.1. Classification (NCBI taxonomy): domain Eukaryota; kingdom Metazoa; phylum Chordata; order Ceratodontiformes; family Protopteridae; genus Protopterus; species Protopterus annectens. The sequence goes on along the minus strand of NC_056734.1, from coordinate 516,777,105 downwards.
TCATTTCTTACTGATTTGTTACAAAACCATAATTTTTAAGAGGAACAGACCAAAAAGTTAGCATGGGTAGGGAATTCAAACTCTTGCTCTCTGTACGTAAGGTACAGGGTTTGAGCCTGAGTAACACTAACCACCATGGATAATTAACTGGGGCATTTTATTCACACACGTACACACACATTAAAAAATCACTTAAATACATTGCTTATGCACACTGAGTGCTTGCTTAAAGAATTACTTAAGCTACAGTTGCTTAAACACACACACACACACACACACACACACACACACACACACACACACACACACACACACACACACACACACACACACACACAAGATTTGTTTGCTTAAACAAAGATTTCCCAGTGCTTGCTTAAATGCATGGACACTTGCTTAAATAGAGATTCACACTTGTAAATAGAGATTAAGATTTCTGAGTAATTCTGAATGCTTAAATACAAGGAGCTACAGTTGCTTAAAATACACACACGTACATAGAGATTAAGATTTCTGAGTAATTCTGAGTGCTTAAATACGCTGACCTACAGTTGCTTAAGCAGATATTTCTGAGTGCTTGCTTAAAGACACACATGAGATTTGCAACAGAGGTACAGTTGCTTAAACAAAGATTTCTGAGTGATGGCTTAAAGACATGGAGCTGCAGAGATTTGTGGACTAGCAGTAATAAGATTTCTCAGTCAAATGGAGACACACACACACCTCTAAATCGCCAAACAGTTTGCTCAACAGTTCTGCTGCTGCACTTTCTGGTCTGCTTAAAATAGATTTCTGCTGCTGCTATAGCATACAATTATTTTTCTTTTTTTTTTCTTACCTGGAGGACTTGCTGTGGCATGCAGTCAGGTGCTGAGCAATTGCTGCACTGCTGCTATATTCCCTCCAAACATTCAAAATAACAGTCCATACAGTCCAAGGAAGCTGATGTCATTCATGCATACCCCCTGTAGGCGGGTGATGCGTGGTGATGTCAGTCAAATAGTTAAAGTTGTTATAACTTGTAACACAAAAAAATAAATAAATACAAATTTTTAAAAAATCGGGAATTAAAGGGGCCACTTGGGAATTCATGGCACCCCATTATTTTGCCCTCAAAACCAGTAAATACCAAGGAATTTGGTGTATTTAAGAGGTATGTCTCCAAAGTGTTTTTTATGTTTTTCCCTTTAATGAATACAATCACCGGGCATCACCCAACACTATTTTAATTTCAAAAGGAAATATAAGGTTCCAATTAGATTTAACCAAACCAATATATCTAAATAAATCCATCCTATATAGAATGGTGAATGGTAGAGTGGACAAATCAAATATTCTATTATTTCTCTTCTGAATGCTATTTAGGCCTGAGTTCTGTTCCCAAAGTTATTTAATCTTTAAAATAAGTGCAAAACAGTGGTTGCACAAACTCATAACTTCCATCTTAACATTGCTCAAAAGTGTGATAGAATACCCTCTCCCAATGTTGTGTCTTTCGGCTTATCCCGGTTAGGGGTCGCCACAGCGGAACTCTGGTCCGTTAATGTTTGGTAGTGGATTTTTACGTGCCAAGTTACCAGCCCTGACGCACAACCTTCAACGAAGGCATGCCCATTCATGCATGCCTCCACACAGAAGACACTCTAGCTGAGAATCGAACAGGACAACGTCTTGCTGTGAGGCGACAATGCATACCCTCTCCCAATAAATATACAAATTAATAGATAAATCTCTTTAACAAACACATTATTATTGGAGATTCACCTTGATAGTCTCACCATCTGGCCTTTAACTGTAGCCCTTTGTTGGTGAAATGGATGACAACTAATGTAATAAAGATACGAATTAGAAAATTGGTCTTTTCTATAAATACTCGAAGTGTAACAACCAAAAGACTCATTCTTTTCAAGAAGGGTATCCAAATAATTAATCGTAATATCATCTGTTTTATAAGTAAATTTCATGAAGATAGTTGTTTTGCCACTTAAAATAAAAAGATGTTATGTGATCCTATCTCGCCTACATTCTGTACTGATGGGTTCGGAGCCGATCCTCGGCTCCGACTCGGCACTCTATGCTATAGAACGAAGTCTCTTATTGGCTGAGCTATTCTATATCCCAGGATGCACCACCACTACTTCCCCAGATCTCGTTTGCCGCTTACAAGCTAGGACGTGGTCTCGAACTTGGCTGAGCTAAGTGCTTTTTTTCTGAGAGTTTTTTCTGTCAGGAATTTCTTTAATCTTAACCCAAAAGCTGTTTTAACAGCTATCGTTGTGTATAATTGTGTTTTTGTGGAAATTTTGTGGTAACATTTTGTGACTGGACAGGGAAAGGTTTCCGTTTAAGTTAGAGGGGCCTTCCCTCATTCTTTAGTGAGTCTTCTTGTTGTTTCGGAGAGGTCAAGTACCTGTTTCAGTTAGAGGGTTCTTGGCCCTCCTGTTGGTGTGTTTGTCATTCGTGTAATTTTTTCTTGGGCTTTCGCCTCTCTTGTTTAAAAAAAAAAAAAAAAGGAATTTTTTGTTGTGTAAACCATTGGTACTGAGTTCCATAGTGTTTTTTCTCTGACAAAGTGAATAGTGTCTACAAGCATTATGTCTAAGGAGCATAGACCCTCAGGATTTAAAAAATGTACAAGATGCAACTACAAAATGTCCATCACGGATGATCACTCCTTATGCGTGTACTGTTTAGGCGCCAAACACCTTCAGGAGTCTTGCAGCGTGTGTCACGCTTTTTCCTCTCGGGTCCTCCAAGAGAGGAAAAATAAATTGATCTTAAAAGGGCTTATCAAACCCTCCTTCAAAGAGGCCTTATCTTCCTCTTCCTCTCCAGCTAAGAAAAAGAAATTGTCGGCTCCGACTAGCCCGTCGGAACCGACCACTAAGAAATCTAGGCAGGCTTCTCCATCGGCTCCACGGACTTCGGAGCTGAGGGCGGAATGGTCTGCCTCAATGCCTCCAGCCTCGACCCCTCTGGTTTCGGAGCCGATGGCTGGGGCTTCGAGAGGCGGGTCACCTTCATCGGCTCCACTGATTATGGAGCCGATGAGGGTTGCTGGCTCAGACTCTTCCCCTTCGGCGCCAAAGCCCTCTTTGGCACCGAGGGAAATTGCTATGGAATCTCCCTCAGCACCGATATTGATCGAGTCTATTCGGAGCCGGTCCCCCAGTCCTTCGGAGCCGATGGAGAAGTCTGCTCGGACCCGGTCGGTCTCCTCCCGATCTTCCAAGATGTCGGATTCGGACATCGACAGGGTGCTCCAAAGGCTGTTTCAGTCTCCTGTATTCCAGAAATTAGTTTCGGCTCCAGCCCAATCGGCTTCGGAGCCGATGGCCCACCCTGTAGTTCTGGTTCCTCCTCCAACAGCCTCGGCACCATTGGAGCCGGTGCTGGTGGAGCCGATGGAGGTTTTCGGGTCGGCTCCGACCCTTACTCCAACCCCGGCTTTCGGGTCGGAGTTCGGTACACGGACCTCCTCGGTCGGCCCCGGGGGTGACGCTTCGGGACTGATGTTTTTGGTTCTGAGCCTTCCTCTCGGTGCATCGGCTGTGGGGGTGCCATCTACTGTTGTGACCCTGGGGGTTGGACCTTCCCAGGACTCTGGCGGTCCAGCCTTCAGGGCCACGAGGAGTGCTTTGGCCAAATCTTCTTTGGCTACCTCCATGGTCTCACTGGCACCTTCCCTACACACGGAGACTGGGTCTTTTGTAGTCCCACTGTCGCTAGACAGTGGAGCCCCGGGGACTGAGGTCAACCCCAGTGGGGTTTCCCCCCCTCCTGGAGGTCCCTCTGAAGCTTCTTCGGAGGAACCCCCAAGGAAAAGACTGTGCAAGAGGAAGCACATCGACTCCCCCGATGAGTCTCTCACGTCGGACACCAATCTTGATGATGCGGAGGGGTCCCCTAAGTCATCCTCGGATGATGTCTCCTTTGCAGACATCTTGGAAGCCCTCAAACAACGAGGTGGCTGGCATTCCAAACCCCCTTCCGCTGACGAGTCGGTGTTCCTCAAGGCCTTCGGGGCTCAGCCCTCCGCCTCCTGGGTGTCTCCGCCCTTCGACGAGCTCCTAGATTTGATCTGTTGAAGGGCGTGGGAGCATCCAGACTCTGTGGAACCGGTGCCAGCTCGCCCAAATAAATTCTTATCAGCACCCCCAGAGAAGGAGTTTCTGACCAAAGGTGTGGCTGTAGATGCCCTGGTGGTGGCATCTACTACCCAACAAGATGTAGCAGAGGCTTCGACGTCCGTCCATCCTCCTAATAAGGAGTCTAGGAGCATGGACCGGTACGGGAAGTGCACCCTCAGTTCAGCGGCCTTTACCTTAAGGTCCCTGAACTATTTGACGCACTTCACTAGACTTCAGAGGGATCTGATCAAGGAGCTTTCAGACACCCTCTTGGGTAACCTACCTGAGCAGCTTGCCCAGATGGTTGGCTCTCAGTTGGCTACTCTGTCATCGATATCAAACTTGTCCATGAGGCTCATTTCGTATGCAGCCGAGGCGTAGAGCGGCAATACGGGTGTTGCTCTACGGAGGCAAGCCTGGCTCCGCCTGTGTCATTTTGCGGAAGCCTTTAAGTCTTCCTTTGCCGACGCTCCCTTTGATGGGTCCTCTTTGTTTGGACCCAAGGTAAAGGACACATTGACCCGCTGTGAGCAAGAAGGTAAGACTTTGACTGCCGTAGGGGCACGGTTTTCCACTCCCTTTCGGCCTTACCCCAAGGCTAAAAGAGGAGGGAAAATGTGGTTCTGTAAATCCCAGAAGTCTTATCCCTCGCAGCAGGACGATCCCCGTTCTAGAGGCAGAGGAGGGGGAAATTTTTCTGGAAGACGCCATCCCAGAGGTGGCAGAGGCCCCCGCAACACTGGAGACCGCGAGTCCTTTCATGGCTCTTCAGCCTTCCACAATCCCTGAAGGATTGCCCGACTGTGCAGCTCCGGAGCCAGTCGGGGGTCGTTTTTCGAGGCACCTAAAAGCCTGGGAGGGTATCACTCAGGACCGATGGGTGCTTCGAATCATCGCCGGAGGTTACGCCATTCCCTTTTCTCACCCCCCTCCGGACCCACCACCCAGTCAACGGGAAATCGCAGCCTTCGAAATCTCAAAGCTGCTTCAAAAAGGAGTCATACAACTGGTCCCCGCAGACCAGATCAGATTAGGGACTTACTCAAAATTCTTTTTGGTGCCAAAAAGACCGGGGACTTGAGGCCCATTTTGGATCTCAGCAACCTAAATCGATCAGTCAAGAAGTCCAAGTTCCGAATGGTCACCTTACAATCCATTCTCCCACTGCTGGAGAAAGGTGTTTGGATGTGCTCCATAGATCTCAAGGACGCCTATTATCACATCCTGATAGATCAGGTGTCCAGGAGACATTTGTGCTTCAGCCTGGGAGACAGTCATTTTCAGTTCTGCGCACTGCCCTTTGGTCTCACCACAGCCCCCAGGGTGTTCACCAAATGTTTGGCGGTCGTGACTGCTCACCTGAGGAGTCTAGGATTCCAGGTGTTTCTGTATCTGGATGACTGGCTCCTAACTGCCACCTCCAGGCGTCTACTATTGCAGAACCTAGCAGCCACCATATCACTAGGCACGTCCCTTGGAATCACCTTCAATTGGCCAAAGTCTGTGTTGCTGCCATCTCAGCGCATAAGGTTCATCGGAGTAGAGATAGACTCAAACCAAATGCGGGTCTATCTTCCTACAGAAAGGATACAGACTATACAGGCTCAAGTCCGAGCCTTGCTTCTCAAATCCAAAGCCCCAGCCAGGATGGTCCTGCAGCTATTAGGCTCCATGTCAGCCACTGTTCTCCTAGTCCCCTTAGCAAGATTGCATATGAGAATTCTCCAGTGGCTCCTATCGACCCAGTGGTCCTTTCAGGATCTCCCTCTCAGTCACCTCATATGGATCACGGAAACCTGCAAACAGGACTTTCGCTGGTGGCTGGTGTCCTCCAATCTGGATCAGGGACGACCCTTCGTTCCACCTCCTCCTATGGCCACATTGACGACGGACGCCTCCCAGACGGGGTGGGGGGGCATTACCTGGGCAGGTCAGTCCAAGGCAATTGGCATTCCGACGAGAGTCTCCTTCACATCAACATTCTAGAAATGAGGGCGGTGCTTCTATCTCTACAAGCCCTCCACGATTACCTCCCTCAGGGCGTAATTGCCAATCAGTCCGACAACATGTCAGTAGTCTGGTATCTGAACAAGCAGGGAGGGACCAGATCCTACCCCCTTTGCAGAGAGGCCATGAGAGTTTGGGAATGGGCAGTGGCGACCAGACATTTTCTGGTAGCGACTCATATCCCTGGGAGATCCAACGTGATAGCCGACAGACTAAGCAGAACTATTCTCTCTCCTCACGAGTGGTCTCTGAACGATGCAGTGGCAACTCAGATCTTCAGAAGATGGGGAACTCCTTGTTGCGACCTTTTCGCAACCCCGCTGAACGCGAAGTGCAGAAAATTCTTCTCTCTCACTCCAGCTCCGGGGGAGATTCCCATGGACGCCTTAGCCCATCCTTGGCCCACCGGCTTGCTATACGCCTTCCCTCCGGTTCCCCTCCTTCCCAGAGTGATCCAAAAGGCGACTCACTTAGGGAGCAAAATGATTTTAGTTGCCCCTTTCTGACCTCGTCAGGTATGGTTTCCCTATCTTCGGAAGTATACACTGGACAGTCCATGGTTCCTGGATCAGATCCCGGACCTATTAATTCACCAGTCGGGACAACTCCATCAGTCCCTTCACTCTTTGAAGTTAACAGCTTGGCTCCTCCTCTTCCGACTATAGTCAGGAATCATACTTTAGACCCGGAAGTCATACGTATCCTTTCCTCGGCCCACAAGTCTGCCACTAGGAAATTGTATACTAGCAAATGGAAGAGATTTGCTATTTGGACTCAACTCCGGGGTCTAGATCCCATCACTGTCCCGGTGTCAGAAGTCCTGAAGTTTCTTACTTCCCTATTCAATCAAGGTTCTTCAGTCTCTACCATCAAGGTCCAATTGGCAGCTATTTCCAATTTTCATGAATCTATAAACCCACCTTTGATGAGCAACAGATTGTGTAAAACCTTCATAAAAGGTGCTGCGCTTTTACGACCTCCGATTTCTCATCCTGCTCCTCCATGGGATCTCGATGTGGTATTACGTGCCTTAACCTCCTCCCCCTTCGAACCGGCAGCAACCTGTGATTTGAAATTTCTTTCTTGGAAAACTGCCTTTCTGGTCGCGATTACTTCAGCCAGAAGGGTTTCAGAGCTTCAAGCTCTATCTGTCAAACCACCGTACCTGTTTTTTCCCAAAATAGAGTATCCCTCAGGCCTAACCCATCCTTTGTCCCTAAACTTTGTTCCAGTTTTTGCCTGCAACAGTCATTAGAACTTCCAGTTTTCTTCCCAAAGTACTCAAACAAAGCGGAATACATCTTCCACACATTGGATGTTCACAGGCAATTGCGCTTTTATTTAGATAGGACCCAACAAACACGGAAAACAGATCAATTGTTTGTGTCCTTTTTGGACAATAAATTGGGCAAAGCCGTCACAAAGGTCACTATTGCCAAGTGGATCAGGGACTGTATTAGTCAGGCTTATTCCTCTTCTAATAAAGAGCTTACAACCTCTGTCAAAGCTCACTCTACAAGAGCTATGGCTACTTCAATAGCATTCCATTCTAAGCTTGCCATTAGCGACATTTGTGCTCTTGACTCGTGGTCTTCTCCGCACACCTTCATTTCCCACTACAAATTGGATGTGGCATCTCGAGGGCGAGCTTCATTTGGTTCCACAGTTCTCAGGAGTGTTTTCCAGTGAGCCACCCAGGAATCAGGTGCTAGGGACGCTGTCCCATCAGTACAGAATGTAGGTGAGATAGGATCACATAACATCTTTTAGTTATGTACTTACCATAACTTTAGATGTTTGGGATCCATCTCGCCTACATTCTTAATAACCCACCCTCCTTCCCCCTGGCTTGGAGATCAGAAGAGACCGGACGGTCTGAGTACTATCGTTTCATCTTGAAACATCTGGCAATGTTATATAAACAGTTATGTGTGTGTGCATGAGTGCGGACAAACAAGATCTGGGGAAGTAGTGGTGGTGCATCCTGGGATATAGAATAGCTCAGCCAATAAGAAACTTCGCTCTATAGCATAGCGTGACGAGTCGGAGCCGAGGATCGGCTCCAAACCCATCAGTACAGAATGTAGGCGAGATGGATCCCAAACATCTAAAGTTATGGTAAGTACATAACTAAAAGTTTTGCATTGTTCAACTCTACCCTTCCATAAAATTAACACGTCATCCAAAAATCTGTAATAACCATGAAGAAATACTGAAATCACAGGTATAAACAGTACCTTTTCCTCCTAAACAGACAAAACTATATTGGCATAAAGTGGGGAGCAAGCAGTGCCCATAGCCACTCCAGGTACTTGATGGAAATATTCACCCTCAAAATGTATATAATTATTATTCAAGGTCAAATCTAAGATGGAAGTAATCACTCATATGTCTTGTGTAAACAAACATTCTCTGCCTATATGGTGGGGAATGACAGAAAATAAGTCTACAGCATCCACTGTTATAAACAAAATATTCTCATCAAACTGCAATTTATTTAAGGTTTCAAGCAAGTGTCAAGAATCTTTTAATATATATAAGACTTTGATTCTGAAAAAGCTTTGCACTTAAAATCAATATATTTGGCCAATGGTTCTGTCTTAGAAACTTTGGCTGAAACAGTAGGTCTCAGGGATGGGTCATGTAAAGGTTTATCCATTTTGGGACTGCCAAAAATCGAGACAATCAGAGATTTAGAAACATGTAAATATTCCCATTCCTCATGATTCACGTCACTCTGCAGGACCAAATCAAAGAGAAAAAAAATCTAACTTAGCAAAGGCCATATTGATGTTCCCAAGTGAAACTCTCTTATATGTTGCTTCATTAGATAACAATTGAAACATCTTAACAAAACAATCAAAGCTATTCATACCTGTAAACACATTTAATTAATTAATTAATTAATTAATTAATTAATTAATTAATTAACATTTGTTTACCAGGAACGTCCGACTGGACACAGGTCCTTTTTCAGCGGAGCCCCAGGGAGAAAAACTCCATGTGTAACAGTAAATTTTAATGTTTGCATTACAATAATCAGTCAAGTATAAAGTAAATAAAATGTAGTATACATAAGAAAGTACAAATTTGTTACATCTTGACAACAGAACCTAGGCTTTGAACATAGCTAGTACTATTTGTAAAGTATGACTTATGTCAAGATATAAGGTTAAAAAAGGCCCTTAGGAATAAAAGATAAAACACCGGGGAAGAAATTGCATATGGTTGGGCTATGCTGTGATGTATCAGAGCATTCATGAGGGGTTAGTACAGGAACATAGCCATTTATTTTTTTAGATAAGCTTTAAGTGATGGCTTAAAATTGTTAGTGGACGAGACTGACAGAATGGAGTTAGGAACGGAGTAATCAGTTTACCAATTTCAGGTCATCTGCATACAGACCATAGAACACCTCAGATGAAAAAGATAGCTCTGAAAGATATAATCTAAACAAGTAAGGGCCTAGGACAGAGCTCTGTGGGACACCCTGACTGTAACCAAGAATTTCTCCTGCCCAATTGCTGTATTCTACTTGCTGTGTCCTATTTGTAAGCCATGCAGCTATCCATCTTATCAGGAGTACATCAATACCTAGGTGTTCTAATTTATTGATTAGTGTTTTGTATATGACCCTGTCCAATGCTGAAGTTAAATCTATATAAATTACATCACAGCACAATTTATCATTCATAGCCGTTATTATATTGTTATAAACCATCAAGTTACAAGTGGTAATAGATCTATTTTCAACATATGCATGCTGATATATGGTTTCAAGTCAAAACCTTTCCATTTCTGACAATAACTTATCCCATATTACATTCTCCATTATTTTCCACAAAATGAAAGTTGACTTAATGTTCTATATGACTTTGGGTTTGACCTACTCCCCTTTCCCTTAAAGACAGGTTTAATAAGCGAATGCCTACAATCTTGAGAAATCTCCCCATATTTATACAACCTAGTAAATAATACATATAATGGTAATGTAAGTTCTTGCCAAGAATTCTCAGGTCATTATTGCTAATTTTGTCTCCTCCCTGTGCCTTGTTTGGATCCAGCTTGCATAGTTCTTTTTCAATATAATCTAATTTGATTTCAGTATCTGAGGGTACCTGGATGTCACTAGGGCAACTTATCACCCACGTTGTAGAGCCAAACTGCTTTGTATATGATTTTGTAAATATATCTGTAGTCTGTTGTGCCTGAGAATACATTTTAGACTCTACACACAGTTTATCAATGTGTATGTCTTTACCCCTTCCACATCTTACTTATCTATGAAATAGTTTCATATTATGTTTAGTATCTTTATATAAATTTTCTTCAAATGTTTCTTGATCTTGTCTCGCACTTTGCTTAATCTGTTTGTACAGCTTCAGCTTATTTATTTCAGTTTTCAAATTTGTAGTTTGACCTCTTTTCAATTTCTTATATTTATTTTGTCTCTCACCTTCATCAAGTATCTTGTTCTTATGGAAATATATCTTCCTGATGTTGTCTCCCTAAATCCTCATGTTAAACATTTATTTTTGCACTCAAACATTTTCTCTTTCAAAACTTTCCACATTCCTTCTGCAGTTTTTCCACTGAATGCATCACTCCAATTAGTTTTGCATAAGCTTGAAAACTGACTCCTATGACCTCTAGCCAATAATCAACCACACTCTGAGCTCTTTGGGGTGCTTCCTGACTCAGAGAGTTGAGGTAAACACTTTTATTTAAACTGAGACCTGGTTATGTCTGAAGAAAGCATTTCAAATCCCTAGTACCCATGAGGATGCAGTATACTTACCTATAGCTACAGCCCCTTAGTCATGCACCTGAGAAGTGCAAACTAGTACCTTAACACACACACACACACACACACACACACACACACACACACACACACACACACACACACATTAAACAGTTTTCAGCCTGATAGTATTATGTATACTAGGGAATCTGACAGTACTTAATACTGATATTCATCTGTATTTACACAGTTCAGTTTTGATAACAGGTTCATAGGTTAAGTACTTGGCTAGCTGCCCTTATGGGACATTTTAAGCCTAGCTGATTTCCCATTCAGAAGTGAAAATCAAACCTTGTACCTTGTGTCTATGAGGTAAACACTTTAGCCATTATGCAAAACCCCAAATTAACAGCTCAACTTTAGTTCTGCCAATCTGAAAACAAAAACTGTGAAAAGGCAGTGGCATTGAAACTGTATTTTTTTGGGTAAAATTCAGTCACTGGCTAGTAAGTACTCTGCCTGGATGCCAGCAAAGAAAAAAAAATGGAAAACCTGAAAGAAAATCAGTCAGAAAAGGAGGAGAGAAAACACTGTCTGGGAAGGATTCTGCAGTTCTTCATCAAGAAACAGTTCAAGCTTCAGTTTTGGTTCAAGAGATGCTTACAGTAAATTATAGGAAAAATAAATCAAATCTACTCAGCGGTGATTGAATCGAATGAAACATTGAAGGAATCTAACAACTCACATAACAAAAGGCTGGAAAAAAATAGAAAAAAAAATAACTAGCTGTTCAGATGAACTGATAAAACTGCAAAAATCAGCTGCTGAAATGTAGAAAAAACTGGCTGAGTATGAAGCATCTCAAGAAGCTCTGTTTCAAAAACTAGTACGAGTCAGAAAACCAAGTGCACAGAGAAAACCTGATATTTTCTGCTGTGCCGGAGAAACTGAAAGGAACAGGCTGTATTCATTTTATGAAAGCACAAATAAGCAACTGGACTGGTGTTCCATAACAGGATTTGTTAACTGAAAGGGCACATCAAGTGTATGTTCCAAACCTGGCCATGAGAAAGCAACAAAGCCCAATAATAGTAAAGATGCAGTCATATCAGCAGAAAGAGTTGATCATGTCAGAGCTGTGGCAGAAGGCCAGAGTATTAAAAACTGGAGACAGCAGAGTGTAGAAAATCATTATTCACTTTACACCAGGCAAAAGACAAGCAAATTTATCCTAGCAATCAGAGAATGTTGAGAGGTACTGTAGGTGTGAGATTCAAGACTGCTGTATCCAGCTGTCTTCAGAGTACTTTTTCCTGGAGGATCAAATAACTTTTTTGATGCAGAATAGGCTAAGGAGGAAATAAAAAAGCTTATCTAACAAAATGTGGGCCAACAAGTAGAAGGGAACACTACTTATTCTTCTGGCAGTAGAGTTCATAGGAAGACTTTGCCAGTGAAACATTTTACAATGTTCCAAAGGAAAATACTTGAGAGACAGAAAAAAAGCACAGAAGTTGTCTAGGAGAATCAGAACAACCTTGGACTTGAACCTGAGTCTGGTGTTGGGAGATGGAAATGAACAGGAAGAAGACCAGCATCACTGAAATTAATGAGTAAATGGGATACTATAAAGCATCAATCACATTTATTAAATATGGCTTTACAAGAAAAAGTGACCAAAAAGACTGGATTTTTTTGACTTGCTTAAACTTGTGGGTCAAACATTAATGCTGTCTGAAAGCCTGCAAATTATTTTTCACATCTGAGAAGGGGATAGTGATAAGAAAATTACAGACAACAATCAGTGTAAATGGGAACACATGCTGTAACATGAGCTTTAGCATGGCTAACCTTAATTTTGGTTTAGGTAATGCTGTGGGAGTAGCTATTGAATTGGGACATCTGTTACTATCTGGAGGGTTAAACTTCATTTTTGGAGATGTACATTGCTCTATGTATTTGTTTTAAGTTAGTAGGGGATGGGGATGATTGAAAATATATTTAGTTTTTTATTTGAGGGTTTTCATTAAAACAAAAATTCTTGAAAAATATGACATGGATTCAAATGGAAATAATAAAAAAATGTATAAAAGATCAGCCTGCCAAACATTAGTGTGCGAATTTAAGATAAAAGTTGTAAATAGATATTAAAAACTGTCATTTATGAGGTGAGAAAACAGCTTTTTATAATAATGGCTATTGTATCCATATTATCTTGGAGCATAAATGGACAGAAAGGAAAGAGTACTATATTATATTAAGACATCCAGAGTGCAAATAGCAATGCTGCAGGAAACACATTTGGAAAGAAACAAGCATGGGAATTTGAAAAAGGATTTCAAGATGGATATTCAGCAGAATATCAGGGACAAAGGAAAAGGGTGGTAATTATACTAATTGCTAGATGGGCTACAATATTGTTAGCAGTGGAGAAAAAGACAATGATTGTAGATCTGTGGTAACAAGGGGCTAATGGTAATGGAGGATGATTACACTAGTCTGCATTTATATTCCATCAAAAACTGCTATTGTGGAGCTTAAGAAAATTTGGGGAGAAATAATGCAGCTTTCATAGTGCCTATATTAGATTGTTGGAATGGCATTACAGCAAATGCCATTTCGATGACACATAAAGAGTAAAATGCTTAAACAGCGAAAGCTCAGGTCAGTGATTTTTTCCTAGAGAAAAAAATCGCTTGGCCTGAGCCGTGACATTGCCCTTTACTGCACTGTAGTGCAATCTCAGAGTTGGTATTTTACCTGGTGTGTTTTGCTTTGTTGGTCTACTGATTTTTTTTCCCTAGGAAAAAAGTCGGTGACCTGGTGTTTCGCTGTTTTACCATTTCGCTTTTTATACGTCGTTGAAATGGCATTCGCTGTAATGCCGTTTCGACAATCTAATACAGACCTGCTTTCATAAGGGAATATTGCTTATAGGTGGGGACCTAGAAAGGAAAATATAACAAAAAATGGTAGATTTCTGAAGACATTTATGAAAATATTTGGTGTGGAAGATGTGAATTCAGTAGTAGGAGCTCATATAGAATTTACATATTATTCCCCAAGGCACAATAATTAGGCTAGACTTCACAGAAATTATATTTCACAGGAACATTTACATAATTGAAAGCTTTGAAATATTCAATAACTATTTTAGATCATGCACTAATGAAAACTAAGATAAAAATGCTGGATGATGAAGAAAAATGAGCCACTGACTCTTTCCCAGCTACCTGTTAAAAAAAATGTAGAAATTTAAGGAATGGGTAGAGGAAATTATATGAGAGTTATTACAGAAGATATAAATATTTTCAGAAGTTTTATCTAGTGAGTGGGATAAAATAAAAAGAGAGTTTAAAACAGGGTAGAAATAAGAAAACGAGATGTAGTTATGAAGTAATACGAATTACTTAGAGGGCTGACAATGGTTAAAGTATTGCAGAATAAAGGGAATCTTACAGAAAAAGAGGATTTCAAATGCAGGTTGCTGTCTCTTATTCAGTTCCCATAATGTCAGACTTTATTTTTATTGATCTTCTTGCCATTGTACCATTACAGTTTGCATTTACCTCAGCAAATAATGCTTAGAACTCTCAGCATTAACTGCTTGCACCTCCAAGACTTCCCATCTCTATGTAAAAGTTTACTAGTGACAATTTTAATAGAGTTTAGGGACTACTGTGTCGAAAGAATCTGTGAATCTGTGTCATCATAAAAACTAGGTCATGTTAACATTTTATTGATTAATAAACAGAAACAGAAGTGGGTAATGGGATAACAAAGGAGGAATTCATATAGGAGATTAGATGGTATAATGTACTCTATTCAGTCAAATAGCTATTTAGTCATTTAAAAGGATAGTTACATTTACTTCCACCATGAATGACCAAACTTCACATGCATAAATAGGTAGTATTCAAGCAGTCATTGCTTGCACTTGCTGATATTTGCATTCACTGGGTATACGCTTCCCTGACAGCTAGGTTGCTACAGGCAATGTTTAGATACCTACACAAGATGGTAACCGATAGGAAAATGAAGCTTGCAACCCCTATTGTACAGGACATTTAACTCTGAGTGCACTAGACTTCTGTACTTCATGATCTTTATCTGCGGAGACTAAGTGGAAGTAGAACTTGGAAACATCAGCACAGTGTATGGAATGGTGAAATTCCAACATAGGTTCATAGGTTGATAGAATGATACTAGGCTATTGGCCCAGAGACCCTTATAAGGCTACCCAATAATTTTTCCCATGCTCCCTCAAAGTAATCACCTGTTTCCCCTGTCCAGTAGGGACACAGGTGGGATCCCAGGGTTGTATTTTCTGTTTCCCATCCTGTTGTCCAGGTTCCTCTTAAAGAGGGCTAGTGAGGTACTCTGCTTGACATGAAGAGGGAGTCTTTTCCACAGATGGGGGAGTTTTTGGGACACAAATTTATCCCACCAACAAGTTCTATTAATGTCACAGACCAGGTTAAGGCCTTGTGTGCGGGTTGCTCAAGTGGAGTTTGCCTTATGGATATGCAGCAACTCCATCAAGGCTGGGTCTGAGATGATCTTGTATGACAGACACAGGTCACCTCTGATCAGTCCATATGAGACTGAGTAGAGGGATAGGGCTTTTAGCCTATCTGTTTAGGATGGGTGTTTGAGACCCTGGATTTTCTTGGTCAGGAACCTCTGTGGTCTCTCCAACTGCTGCATGTGCTTGGCAAGGTACATGTTGAAGGAGGCATTGTACTCGATAATGGGTCTGATAAATGAGGAGTATAGGGATGTTATGACCTCCTTGTTCCTGGATGAAATACCCTTATTTATGAGGTGGGCCATGTAGAAAGCCTTCTGTACTATGGAGACAATGTGGTGGTCAAAAGTGACGTTACTATCAACCTGGTTGCCCAAGTCCCTCATGACTGATTGCATGCTTAGTACGTTGTTATTAATGTGATAATTAGTAGGGGTGCCATTTTCCCCAAAGGGGATAATGATGCATTTCTTGGTATTCAGTTTGAGGCCATGCTTCTGGCACCAGTCATTAGTTTGGGTAAGGCCCTCTTGGAGAATGTTCACATCACTAGGGGAATTTAAGACAGCGGCCAGCTTGCAGTCATCTGCAAACTTGGTTATCCACAGACCACTGGTTTTGACTTCCACCTCTGAAAAGTATATCCCAAACAGTATAGGCCCCAAAACCGATCCTTGGGGTACACCACTCATTACAGGCCTACTACTAGAGGTGGCTTCCCCTACTTTGACTGAGTGGGTTCTGTCAGTGAGGCAGTTAGCTACCCATCTGGTAACATACGGGTTGATGCCTAGCTGGGAGAGTTTATCTATTATGCTTGAGTGGGGAATAGTGTCAAAGGCTTTGGCTAGGTCAAGGTAGGTGGTGTGCACCATCTTCCTCTCGTTCATGGCTTTGGTGACTGTTTCGAAGAAGTTGACCAAGTTTAACATGAGAAGATAATGTTACCAACTGAGGGCTATGTTTTAATAATACATGGGAGACAATGGGAAGACATACTGACTGTGTCTAGAAAGGGACAATGAAAAGCAGAGGAGCTCTATTACCTTGTAGACTAGCACTAGATGGAAGTTGGAAGAGATGATCCCATAAAACTACCCATCTACATCTGAGAAGATAGAGGCACCAAAATTTGTGGAGTTCCCCAAGTTAGAGGAATCAGCATCTTTGAACATCCCTGTGATGATTGTGCAATGGTGCATGGAGAAGGCCTGTGAGAAGGTAGTTCACTATCTTTCATATAAGTGGGCCCTATTTCAGATGATCAGAATGCACAGAAGGTAAGACATAGCCACAGAGAGCAGGATATTTAAAAATAGCATGGACATGCCACCAGAGGATATTCTAATCTGCAGTGGATCTTTCATAGATCACAAATGGGAAATTTTAGGTGAAGTGTGCATAGACATTCACATATTCTTACCATAAAGGAGAATGTCTAGCATGCAGCCTCATGAGGATTGTGGATGGCACATTCCCCACATGGAATGTGCTGGCAAGTTTTTACTATTCATGGTTGCTTTGGATCAGTGGTACATCACGGCATGGCCTTCTTAGTTGTTGCTTAATGAAAAAAACTAGTAAACAGGGTTCCACTCCTTCACTTCAAAACCAGCTCCTGGCATCAATGTGAGCATCTGTCTTGTACCAGTTTTAAAACCAGAAAGCCAATAGATTTTAAACTATTGTTCAGAAATACACAGTTTTGACACCGATATAAAGACACTAGATCATATTTTTTTCTTTACTTTTTATTCAACTACCTACCCTAACACACTAATTTTGATATAAGTAATGTTTTCACACACTTTTAGCACATCAGCAATTTTGTAAACGATGGCTCCTGGTTTTAAATAATTTAGTTGTAAACACTATTTGGAATACTTTGTATATACACGTATAAAAACATATATATGTACTTTATACAGTTAAGAATTTACTTTTAGTAGAATTTTTAAATGTAAGTATTAAATTGGATTTTTAACAATTAATTATTAATTTGTCCTTAGTGCATGAACTTTTTTAAGCTTTTAATTAATGGACTGCACAATAAAATTTCTATATTTAGGCTGTTTAATTTTTTTTAAATATTTATCTATTAAATCACAGTATTAGTGTTGAATCTGTTCTGTTATTATTTATTTAATCAATTTAAAATTAAGTTAATTGATAGAGGCAGGATATATAAACTAGAATTGAATGTACAAACTTGCTACTGTTAAATAAAAGCTTAAATTCATTTAATAATCTTGGTTTCTGTAGTGTTTTTCAACTGAGCTTCCTTTCTGGAGTTAATTTCTGAATGGAGGAGTGGAACCCTTTGTACTATTTTTTGTGTTTTGTGGATTTATTTGCTTCCCACTTATTTCCTGCCAGATTTTCTAATTGGTTATTGTTTAATGACCTGTATAAGCCAAATGGGGATACAAATGGGAGTTTCAGTAGCAGAGGATTTATTTATTTTTTATTTATTTTTATTTTACATTTGTTTACCGGGGAGGTCCGACTAGACAGAACTGTCCGTTTGTAGTGGAGGCCTGGGGAGAAAAACTCCAGAACAATTGCTAACGTACTATACATAAGACATTTACATGAGCATTGTGGTTTACACATTCACTTATAAAAATATAGCAGATAACATATTGCATAAGATATTTACATAAACATAGAGATTTAGACATACAATTTAAAGTATGGCAGGTAGTAACATATGATGGTTGTTCTTACAGTATGTTTAGTAGAGATAATTTTGAATATGCACTGAAGATAAGACAAGAAAGGAAAACTAAAAAAGGAGGAGAATATAGATAAGTTCATATGAGGTGCATTGACATTTTAAGGGAAAGCTTTTCAAGTTAGTCTATGGGAGAGTTAATGGGTATAGATGGGACAATGGGGAGTATTTATGTGTCATCCTTACCACATAGCATACCTCTTAACTGTACAGATTTTCACAGAATGTCCAGATTTGTGCCTCGTATTTTTGTCCATTTTTCATAAAATTGTTTTTTTCTGGCAAATTATTAAAGATTGAAGACAGAAAATAACGACAGATATTTGATTTTCAGATTTCACACCCTTCAGCAAATTCATGCTAATGCAAAACCTGTTATTCTATCAAGTTTGTAAGAGCAATGTTTAAAATTGTACCCATTTTGGGGCCATTGTCCCACTTTTACTTTTGGCTTTGACCATATTTCTTGCTCTAAGAGGATGATAGGTATGCCACACAGTTCATTATAATGGAATTTGAAGGTGCCACTATTAATGCTGTCCATTCCACCTTCCCCTGTACAAAGGCACCTGGCTCTCTGTTAACCCTGGTGCAGATACTGTGGTACTGGATACAAAGGCTAGGGCTGCATTTTCAGTATACATGCTATCCTGTGTTCCAGCTAGATGTGAAACAGTTCTTTGCCCTGATTTATCTACTGCCAGCTGAAATATTAGCATCCTTTGAACTACTGCAGCAGGACTGCTGTAGGGTGGTGATACCTTTGTACATTTTTATACCATTGTACATTTTTATTCAGTGACAACTGTATATGAGGTCATACATACAGGTATGGCTCCCATGTGGCCTATTCTCACAGATTGGCCTCAGCTTTTCCACCCATGTTCTAGAGCATGTCTAAATTCTCAGCTGCCTCTCTGTCACTTCCATAAAACAAGGTGGAAGGGTGGCAATAGCAGCCAAGGGCAATCTGCCAGTCAAGGTCTATTGGTCTGCATGTACTCCTTCGTGTCATCTGTCACTAGCAGAACTGCACAGACTTAATTTCTGATCCCATTGTTTATGCCCTCCTCCAAAGGCTGTTGGTGGTCTTTGCAACACAAAGAACTATGCAGGGTATTAGATGATAAGGCAAAGCACAAGGTGCTTGCCTATCTCTATGCCGTCATACATTGTCTCAATCTGTGACTGCTGGGCTAGGACAAGGTCCTGCCTATGATCGGTCATATCTGTGCTGACATATGTACTACTAAATCTTGCAGTCCTTGATCCCATGCTGGTCATTGTGCAGCCATTCCTCTCTGCAAGGCACTGCCACCTGTAAGTGTAACTGCCTACCTATGCATCAGTGTTTACTAAATAGAAGCATCTTGCTCTGTAAGTGGTACCCACTGTTCTGATTTGTATATATCACTGTGTCTGTCCAAGCTGCGGTGTTGCAGCGGTTAGCGTTGTCGCCTCACAGCAAGAGGTTCTCCCATTCGATTCTCGGCTGGAATGCCTTCTGTGTGGAGTCTGCATGTCCTCCCCACGGTTGAGTGACGTTAAAGACATGCAGGTAGGTACGAGCATGAATAGTCGTGCCTTCGTTGAAGGTTGGGCATCGGGCTGGCACCTCAGCACCGTAAAATCCACTGCCAATCATGAGCGGACCGGAGTTCCACTGTGGCAACCCCTAACTGGGAAAACCTGAAAGACTGTGTCTATTTATGCCTATGGTTCAGCTGCATGCTCATGGTATTTTCTTACGAACCAATATTATTCCCTGGATTATAGGACAGCAGCGCCTGGGTGTTCTTGCATTCCATATGTGGTCTGCCTTGATGGGGTGCCTGTACCTTTCCATGGCTGCTCCCTGCTCATGGAGTAGTTGTGTGTGTTGCTGCTGTTATTTTATATGTTCATAGGTTCATAGGTAGGTACTAGGGTATCTGCCCGTGGGCATTTATAAGCCTAGCCAGAGTGTGTCGGCTTTCGCCGCCCCATTGATTAATTAACTGATCCTCTGTTAAGCAGAGCCAATGAAGTGATCTCAGGGGTGTATTTTCTGCTACCCATCTACTCGTCAAGGTTTTTCTTGAAGAGTGTTAGTGAGGGGCTCTGCCTGATGTAATTTGGAATTTTGTTCCAAAGCATGGAGAGTCTCTGTGACAAGAATTTCTCCCTCCAGCATGTTCTATTTATTGTTGTGGTGAGGTTTAGCTCACTAGAGCACGTGGCTCACAGTGACTTGGATTTTTTTAGGTGGAGCATGTCCATCAATTCTGAGTTGGACATGGCTTTGTAAGTGAGGCAGAGATCACCTCTGAGTAAGAGATATGCCACTGAGTACAGCCGGAGTTTTTTCAGTCAGGCTGCATAGGACATATGTTTGAGGCCAGTAATCCTCTTGGTGAGGTACTTTTGTGGTCTTTCCAGCTGTTGGAAGTGTCTTGTGAGGTACATCCCAAATGGAGCATTATGGGTCTAATGAGTGACGAGTAGAGGGGCACTATAACCTCTTTATTTCTAGATGCAAACCCTTTAGTAATTAGATGGGCCACATAGAAGAATTTCCTAACTGCTTTGGCAATATGATTGTCAAAGGAGAGATTACTATCTACCTGGGTCCCCAGATCTCTTATTACCTCTTCTGTATTAATGGTACTGCCACCTATGTGGTAATTCGTGGGTGTTTTGTTTTTCCCATATGAGATGACTATGCATTTTTTGGCATTTAGCTTGAGGCCATGACTTTGACACCAGGTGTCCATCTCAGTAAGGCCCTTTTGGAGGATGTCCGCGTCAGCCGGAGAGTCAATTATGGCTCCCAGTTTGCAATCATCGGCGAACTTGGTTAGCCATAGTCCTCCTGTGTTTTTGACAGAAACCTGTAAAAGCTACTTTACTGTGCTGCCTGGGCTTCAGCTGTGGTATGGATGTTATACTGAGAGAGATGCCTGCCCATGCATTCTTTTGTGCTCTGCCTAATGGACCTTCTTCATGGACGTTTAGTTTGTACAGAATTCCTGTTGTAGACTAATGTAATCTATGTAGCCTATTCTTTGTACTGATTAAAGTTTTAACAGTTTTATTTATTTGTTTGTTTCTTTGTTTATTAATTGGGTGGGCGTACTGGTATACGACTCCTTTCAGCCATTAACTGGGCCATAAGGCAGTTAGAAAGGAAAACTGTAATAATACATTAAAGTAAACAAGGTAAAGTACAGATCACATGACAATTAACAACTAACAAAGCATTAGAGAAAGATGAATGCAAAGTATGTAATGAGGTACTTTAGGTACAAATTGTTGGTATAACTGCTATTATTGTCTCTTTTTTGACATATGGTGTTGCACTTTTGATGTAGCTTTGTTTTTTGGCTATTATTGTCGATTTTTGGCATCACCTTCTTTCTTTGCTTTTGGTCCATTTGGGTGCTCAATTTTAGATTACTTTTGAGATGGATCTCTTAAGTTTGGTCTCTGGTTTGTCAGCGGATTGTGAAGACCTAGGGGCCTTTGGACTTGGTTCCTGTACAGAGGATATCAATACAGGTGAATCATTGGGTCCAGAGACCACTTGTGGTATAGCTTTTGACCGATTGCATAAACATGTCAGATTTCTGAGATCAAATGTTTGGCACTCAAAATTATTTAAGGCTTACATTGCCAAAAATATAACTCCACGAGGACTGAGAGTGAGAATACAGCCACTTGTTGGTGAAACAGATGAGGAGCTTAACAATGAATGGGCATGTATTCAACAACAAGCTAGTATGTCTTTTGTCAAAGCACTTGCCAAATTTCACGACTGAGTAATTGATTGGGAAATTAATACAGTGTTGAAACTGGTCAATGATGTACAACCATTTGAGGGTGAAACATTTTTTAATAAATATCTAACGAAAGTAGCCACAGATCTTAGCAATCTGGAAGAACAATTAAAATTGAAAAAAGTCAAGAAATTCAATAGGGACCAATCAGACTACCAAGGGACAAATCCTTTTAGTAACACCAATAAACATGTCAGATTTTTTTCACATCAAACTCGTCCCCCCAAAAGGAAAAGACCTAGGCCAATACTAAGAAATCGTACCCCAGAAACTGGGTCATCCACGGATGACCCTTCTTCTTGTACTGATAATGATTTGCAGACTGTGTCAGGCTCACCATCTCCCAAAAGAACACCAACTATTATCCCTTTAGGTCTAGGTACCAATGAGGGGGCAGAAAACACAAGAGAAATAAACAGCATTCAGAGTTTACTGAAGTTAGCAATGCAGAAATAAATGTAACTTCTAATGAGAATGTTTTAAATCTATCTGATTTGGTGTTGACACCTACTCAACTGTCTGTTCTTAATAAAGTCTCACATTTATAATGGGTTTCTTTGTATCTGAAGATGTTTTGTACCATTGTGTCTTTTTGTAGATTGTTAAACTTGAGATTATTTTTTGGTGATAATGACAATGAATATATTCCAGAAAAATTTGTTTATCATAAATCACAATTTTTGCCTCCCATGCACCCCATTGTACACCAATTCCAAAATAATATTCTTAAAGATCTACATTTCTCCAGATCAGAAATGGTTTAAATCAAACAATATTACACAAGCTGAACAAAAAGCTATCAAGGAATTGCAGAACAATAATAACATAGTTATTATTTCCGCTGACAAGGGTGGGGCAGTTGTCATTTTGAATTGGTCGGATTATGACAATGAAGCAAAAAGACAACTTTCAGATAACAAATATTATTCTGAAATGGCAATTAATCCCACCTTCAGGTTTAAAAAACAAATTGATGACTTTTTGTTGTGTGCCAGGGATGCGGGCATTATTGATACTGAGGTTATGCATCAGCTTATGATTCAGGATCCAGCCAATCAATATATATACTTTCTACCCAAGATACATAAGGATCCCGTCAATCCCCCAGGGAGACCTATTGTGTCAGGGAAGGGTTACATCACGGAACCCTTGTCCCTATATCTTACTAAACCAATCAAGCCTTTATTATCATTGGTACGCTCACGACTACAGGATACCACTAATTTTGATGGAGATCCAAAATGGCTGCCATCCTATAAGTAGTGTTTTCACAGAGCTCTGCCACTCTCCTAAAATTTAACACCTAAATTTGAGGGTTGAAGCTCTTTTCAAACCACAATAACTTTACAGAAGACTCAAGAAGCTTACCTACTGTGCTTACCAACATTCTGAGAGAGCGAGAGAGAATCTAGTGTGAAGGATTGTGCCTGATCTGTCGGTCTCCTTTACTAGTAGGCCGGATTACATGTGCACTAGGCCTCGGAGGCCCTCCACTCCTGTGAAAGAAAAAATCAGTGTAAAGATACTAAACCATGTCAAAAGAACTGGATCACATGGAAACTCAGACTACTAAAGCAAAATTTTCAACTATTGCTTCCTCAGAAAAAGAAGTAACCACAAAAAGAGCTAGAACTACTAAACAACAAGAAGTGCCTAAAGTAACACCAGTAACATCAAAAGAGAAACCTGACTCAAACTACATGGAAGAACTAAAGACTGCTCTTTTACCTATTCAAACAGCAATCCAAGGCCTCTCACACCAACTTAAATCTTTCAATGAATCCATAGACAGAATCTTAACCAGGATGGACAAAACAGAAGCAAGGATGCTGGAGAATGAGATTAAAATGGATCAGTTACAAAAAGAACAAAATAATAATGACTCAAACATAAAAATCATACAACAGAAATTAATTGATCTCAAAGCCAGATCCAGACGTAACAACCTTATCATTAGAGGCATCCCAGAAAATATAACACAAACAGACTTGTTAGAAAGCATCTCGGAAATTTTTTCCATTTTCCTGGATAAAGAACCTCTCTCAGACAAAATAATCATTGAACGTGCACACAGAGCCCTAAGACCAGCAAGAGACAGTACTATTCCGAGACCAATATATGTTAAGATTCTAAACTACCAACATGTGAATAAAATAACAGTTGCATCAAAAAAAAAGAAATTTATACAATGGAAGGGCTCAAAAATACCCCTCTCTTCTGATCTTCCAACCCCAATCAGGCAAGAGAGACAGAAATTAGCTCCCTTCTGCGACTATTTGATTAAAAAGCAAATCAGATTTCAAATGAGGTATCCGAATACCCTTAATTTCACTCATCAAGGTGTTCAGCTTTCAGCACAGAACTATGAAGAAGCAGTGGTCATATTTGAAAAAACAAGAGAGCGTCCTGACAAAGCAACACAAAAGGCTTAGCTGAGTTATAAAATAAAAATCCAAAGTGGGCCATTGCAAGACACAAAAGCATTAGTAACCTTTGGACTAAGGTAAATTTACACTGTCAGCCTCATTCCGCACCTCTCAAACTGATAGTCTGGCACAAACTACTTAACTAGTTGAACTCTGTCGAAAAAAGGCAGCTCTTGAAAAGAACGCTTACAGTCTATGATATTAATAAGAAAAGAAGTCTAAATACCCAAATAACACACTTCCGAAGAGTGTAAACAATGTATAACAGTTATCCGAGGAGCTTTCCATGTTCAAACCCACAAACATACCCTATCATTTATCTGGCGAACTTTCTCTGGCTCTTCCTTGGCTAGCGACAGTTACAGAGGGTACGCGACCTACAAGACAGTCCCTGGATAAATCTTCGTAATACAGGCCTGCCAAACAAGATGTGTAGACCTCCGACACTTCGACGACCCTTAACTTCCCCTGATGCAAAGCGCTCTTAAAGCAACAGCACTTGTCAGAGCTTCCTCGGCGATTGGAAATCTGTCTGATATCGTCAGCCCTCGGAGTGTGAAACACTCGCTTCTGCAGAAGTTGCAAATAACTACGATGGATCGGAGAAGAGGTAAATAAAAATGGGCTTATTTAAGCGCTTGTCAATTGACATTCTACAACAAAATGAATCACTCTGATAGCTTATATGAAACGGGACAATCAATCAGTAAATCTAATAGTAGCTGGTGGTTCATTAAAGCCATCCGACTTGCCTTCTCCCTTGCTACTTTGGTCACCTGTTTCTCAGGAATTTGATAACATACTTGAATTAACAGAATGATAACTGCATAAATAAAAACAATACAACTAACAGCAATGGAAACTGAAACATCTCATTTCTGAATATTAGCAAAGTAAAAGTTATTTAGATCACTCTTACTAAAGCATATTCAGGACTTCATTTGATATTAACTCAAATGAAATGTTTAATTTAACCAAAAGCAATCTTGAAAGCAAGTATAGGTGCACCAGTGTTTGGGAGTGTGGGGGTTGAAATCATTCTTCAAGCAATAAAAAGATTTGCTGAAAACCAAATGGAGGATACACAAAAACTTATTTACTACAAAGAATGCAATAAGTTAAATGCAGATATAGCTGCATCTCAGAAAACGTAACACAAAATAAAGAACACAACTTCATGTTTTTGGACATATTTGATCTTGCCCCTTATCAGGACCTAAAATGATTGTTTCCTACAAAAAATAATTCACAGACTTCTGATATATCCATCAGACATTACTTTTGCATTGTCTTCTCATACCCTGTGTTCTCTTCACTGACATCCACCACGTAGGATGAGTCACCAAACTCCTCAGTGTCATAGCTATATTCTGGCTGCACATTCAGCACCATCTAACTGTGACATTCAAGTAAAGGGTCACTCACCTTGCAGACCAAAGTCCTTAACACTACCTGGGAATGATACTGCATATGCAATCTCATAGTAGGAAGTGAGCCCATAGTGAGGCAATTAAATGTAACACTTACCAGGCAAAGCAAGGAAAGGATGGCAGTGAGCTGTGTCTCAGGTGCCAAGATTCAACAGGTCACAAGAGCACTGAAGTCACTTCTGCCCAGGTATACAAATAGTATGGTTGCTGAACACACAAGAATGAGTGATTTGAGACTCACATACTTGAAGAGAAAAAGAGAGACATGATGGAGCTCTCTGAGTTTGTGTCCAAGGCTGACGTGAAACTAGTCTTGACAAAACATCCATCCATTACCACAACTTATGTCACAATATAAACAAAAAGCAATTGACTTGAACAACTGGTTTCATACTGCATTTCTGCTGTTTCTAGGCACATGTGCCAGATAATGTCAGTAACAGTTATTGCAATGTGTGCTGATGATTGTAAACCTGATGTCCTGGACATGCCTCTCGGCTGTACAGATTTTTGCAGAATAGCCAGATTTTTGTCTCTTGTTGTTGGTCCATTTTTCATAAAATTGTGGGGATAATTTGAGTTCTTCTCTCTCCTTAAACACCCTTCGAGTCTGCAGGAGGAGACACTAATGAATAATTACACAGGATTAACTCTTTTGACATACATAAACTTGTTAGTGGAGATTCTCTTTCATGAAGGGAATAGTTATTAAAGACCCCAGAATTTATAGCACTGACCTGTGTTCACTGGACGAATTGCCTAATCTATATAGAGTCCCTAATTGGGAAAGCCCCCCCCCCCCTCGTATTTTCAATGTGAGCTTCACTTTAGAATATCAATACCTTAACTAACAATATACAACACCCTTCTATATGATCTGAATAGAGATAATCGAAATATGTAACTCTGCATGTTTGTACCTTTATTTGGCAGAGGTTTAAATATGTGCTAAACACTGCATGGGCTTTGCTATGCATTTTGGTATATGGTGTGTTAGAAAGTACTATCTGGGAACAATACCTTTCTCTTATTTGGTGATTCCAAGATCACGTTACTTTATTTTCCCAGACCCTTCCGGGCTTAGGGGGAGGTGGATAGGCACCGGGATTAAGCGGGAAGGACTTATCATACTTGCCCTCATGCTCATAATACAGTGTGTTAATAATATACAGTGTTGTTTCTTTTCTGTAAGATATTCCCTAGAGCTTAAGGTACTTATTTCACTCATATGATGTGGAACATAGAATCATGGAACATTAAGGGTTTGCAATCACCAAAAAAAAAAAAAAAACTACTTATGCATTTAACCTTGAAATCTTCCTCGAATATTACCTTTCTTCAAGAGACTCATTTGATGAATCAGCAATGGGAACAAGAAAAATCAAGACCGTGGATCAAAAAGATCATAGCGTCAGAAGGCAATACAAATAGTTCAGGAGTAGCCATTATTATTAAAAACAATTTTGGCGCAGATATAGAAAAGGTGGGGTCAGATGAGGAGGGTAGGTGGTATTATTTCACTACAAAACACCCTGTATTAGCTAAACCTGTTCTAATTATAAACATATATGCCCCCTGTACATCCCAACAAACTTTTTTCACAAAATTGTACAACCTCATCACCTTATTTCCTAACCACTATTATATTGTTGGAGGAGACTGGAATTCAGTACAGGACCCCAAAACAGACAGATCAAATCCCAAAGCGAGGTTTAACTACTTAGCCCACAAAACCATCATTGAATTGAAAGAAGACTTCAATTTATTTGACCCGTACATATTTTCGGACCAGGTACAGAAAAAGAAAAATTACACTTTTTTCTCTAGTTGTGCCAAAAGTTGGTCTAGACTGGACTTTTTCCTTATATCTCTGGCATTCTATAACATGGACATTTTGTTCACCCGATCTCCGAGAACACTTTCGGACCACTCGAAGATCTTTATAAGTATTCACCAACATACCAAGGACTCATCAATCAGAACAGATATCAGTTGGAAGTTGAACCCCAACCTTCTAGGAAGAGAGGAAATAAAATCTCTAATTAATGAATATCTAGATAGCTTTCTCCAATCAAAGGACTCCTTCCAATCTCCCATAGATTGTGAATGGGCCGCAGTTAAGTCAATGATTAGGGGTTCATTGATAAATAAAGCCGCATATTATAAAAAACTTCGGAACAAAAAAGAAAGGGAATTAACTGCCCAACTGCATAAAGCAGAAGAAGAGTCCCAAGTGAATCACACTGCACTACTGGAAGAACGTATAATCCGGCTACAAAAAGAACTTATCTCCTTACAAGCAGATAACCTAAGTTTACATGAGATTAAATCCTTGGCGTTATACACAGATGTAATACATAGTCCCTCTAGATTTTTGGCCAGAGTGATCAACCTAACTAAATCCTCTACTTTTATACCAGAAATACAATTCCAAGGCAAGGATTACCAAAAACCTACCCAAATTATTAAAATTTTTGAAGATATCTTCTCCCAAACATATGGACCCTCTGAGAATATGATTGATGAAACAGAAATGCATTCCTTTCTTAATAACCTAACCTTTGCCAAACTAACAGAGAAACAAAATAAATTCCTAGAGAGGGACATTAATACACAAGAAATTATTTCTGTCATAAAAAACCTCAAACCCAATAAATCCCCTGGCCTAGACGGTTTTACGGCAGAATTTTATAAAGCTTTTAGTATGAAAATAGCCAAAATCTTAAAGTTATTATATAATTATATTATCTGTAATGGGTTTAAAGATATATATTTGAACTCCTCCAGAACCGTCCTCATCCACAAACATAATACAGACGCAAAAAATCCGGGGAACTACAGACCCATCTCCATGATTAACTTAGACATGAAAATTCTAGCCACGATCCTTGCTGATAGGCTCAAGGCCGTTATCTCATATATTATTTCTCCTGAACAATCAGGTTTTATTCCAGGTAGACAAACTAATGATCAGACCTTACTTTTAGAAGCAATGATACATCATTCTAACTTAAAAAAACACCCGATATATGCTTTAGTAGTAGATGCATCAAAGGCATTCGATAGACTAAGTACTAAATTCTTATTTACTATCTTACCATGTTTTAATATCCCAATCTCTTTTATAAACAAATTAAATATTCTCTATTCTACAGCATATACTAATCTACAAATCAATAAACACATATCTAACAGAATCAAAATTGTTAATGGGGTTAGGCAAGGTTGCCCTCTTTCCCCTCTCCTCTTTAACTTATATATGGAACCACTTTTCATGCTTATTAAACAAGCTACCTTTCACCACCCCCCTAATATATATAACTTAAAGATTTCCCTATCGGCATACGCGGACATATATTTCACCCTCCCCAGCTCGGACCCAATTAGAATACTTTCTTCTATCAAAAGATTCTCTAACCTAGCAAACTATAAGATAAATAGGGAAAAATCCTTAATACTCCCTCTAAACATCCACTCGAGGCTACCTAACATTACATCAACTACAGAGATCAAATTCAAAGATCAAATACAATACTTAGGTATTCAATTTTCGCTAGGTAACCACAGTTACTACCAAGACAATGTAGTCAGGTACTGGTCAAACGTACAAAATGATATCATAAGATGGTCTAAGCTCAAGCTCCCGTTTTTGGCCAGAACAACAGTGATTAAAATGAATATTCTCCCTAGGCTTCTCTACCTATTTCAAGCAACTACTAACACTCTGCATAACAATTTTTTTTAAAAAATTATAACAACTATTTCTAAATTTATCTGGGCCCCCAAATCGGTCAGGATTAGCTATTCAAAGCTTATCTGTCCTAAGGAACAGGGGGGACTGGGCCTACCTGATTTTAAAACCTATTATGAGATTATTAACGCTAGTAGAATTTTTAAAATAGCATCCTACATGAAGAATAAACCGGTATGGGCCCCACCTTGGATGTCTCTTTATAATAACTATATTAAAACGTTAAAATTCAACCCTGCCGCTCTCCCTTTTTTAAATGAAGATAACCTAGGGACCCTAAAACACACAAAAAACATAATATTTAGCATAAAATCCCTACAAGCAATCTTTAAATCTCTGAACCTTTCACACTCGTTTGTTATTTTACAACCACTTCATTTAAACCCTAATCTTAAGCTAAACGGATACATGCTAAACTTGGAGCAATACCCCCTACTACTAAATACCTCTATCTCGGATCTTTTCCCCCTTAGACACCAATCAATACCTGACATGAGAACTAGTCTCGGCTTACCATATAAGTACTTAATGATACTACGACAAATTAGAGAACTAGTAAGTAATTACCTAGAACATTCACTAGTTTCGGATAATGATATCTTAACATGCAAAACACTAATAAATCTCCTGCTAAGTGGGAAAAAAATGACCGCAAATGTGTACAAAGTCATTATGACGCTTAGATACCAGAATAAACTAATTGTTTCAAAATTCTGGTCAAAAATCAACCCTGATATTAACCAAAACCAACTCGCGAATGCTATAAACCTAAGCACTAAATTGATTCCCTTTAAGAAGATGAAATATACCCAAATGATGATCGTAAACAATGCCTATTTTACCCCCATGACCCTGAACAAAATTTTCCCTAATTTATCCCCTAAATGTAAACATTGCCCGAACCAATCGGATAATATTCTGCACTCGTTTTGGAGCTGCAAATGTTCCTACAAGCTATGGTGTGCCTTGAGGGTGATTCTTGAAAAAATCGGTTATGAAAAATCCACCCTGTCATGGGAATTTACCATTCTTCATATTCCCCCCCCTGGAGTATCGGAAAGAAAATGCAAGGTACTGATTCCTATCTTTATGTTAATCAAATATTACATCTCCTTGAATTGGAAAAACAGACACTCCCTATCATGGGAAGGATTTAAACACATAGCTATTAATTACCTCAAGGCACATAAATACCTGTTCCACAATATTAAACACAAGCCAGGTATGAAGGAATTTTGGGAAATCTTATCTGAACATATACTTAAATAAGTACTGTTTTTCTTACAGATATCAATAGTCCTTAGCACGCTGTACTTGAATTATATAGCATTTGATATGGGCACTGTATGAGTTGTACATAGTTGGTGTTTTCGATGTTCTTATACTATACTCAAGTTGCATAATGTATTTCTCAGTTAGATGTATTGTCTGTAATGGTTTTTGTCATGTTATGTAAAATTGAAAATTTGCAATAAAAAAGAATTCACAAAAAAAAAGGATACCACTAATTTTTTACAGATCATCTCAGAAACGCAGTTAGAACCAGATTGGCTAATGTGTACACTCGATGTAAGCGCCCTCTATACCAACAGTCCTCATTTAGGAGGTTTGGAGGCTTTGGCTTACTGGTTGGAGGTGGCTGGCCTATATCAATCTGAGTACAATGAATTTTTGGTTGGCCTTGCAGAACATGTTCTCACCAACAGCGTCTTCTTTTATCAAGAGACCTGTTATTGGCAAACAAAGAGCACAGCTATGGGGGCATCATTTGCCCCAATTTATGCTGATCTGTTTATGGCCTTTGTAGAAAAGGACATAATTTATGACAGTCATAATAACATCTATTTGAACTATATGGACATTTGGAGACGTTACTTGGACGATTGTTGGCTGGTATGGAAAGGTGGGACTACTGAATTGTTTGAATTTTTGTTGTATCTCAACAGTAACAAATGGGATCTTCATTTCACAGTACGTTATGATATTAATACCATCACTTTTTTGGATGTACTGATAAACAGACTACCTGATCACACATTAGACACCAAGGTATTCAGGAAACATCCTGAATATAACACCATCCTCCATGCCACCAGCTTTCACCCACCACATATGGCTAGGAATATCCCCAAATCACAGTTTATTAGAATGAAACGTATTTGTTCCGATGAATCCTCCTTTCAGGAACATAGAAAAGACCTTACCAACATATTTAGATCTAGGGGGTACAAGATGGGACATGTTCTGCATGCAAGCAATCTGGTGAACAAACTTAAGCGGGATGATCTGTTATGTTATAAAGAACATAATATTAAGGTATCACAACCTATTAGGTTCACTATGACTTTTGGTAGGAACTCAGATACTTTAATACAAAGTGTACACGGACATTGGAATATCTTGCAATACGATTTGGAAGTATCTAGTATCATACCAGACAGATGCCGGTTTTCATTCCGGAAGGGCAAGAACTTGGGTGGTTGTTTTAATCATTACAAACATCCACATGATAATAGGCTTTCCCAATATATACAGACTACACTAACAGGGGGACCTTTGATTGGCTGTTTTCCATGTGGCTATTGCAGTAATTGTAATAAAGTAAGTAAAAGCAAACAATTCACCAGTCGGAACTCTGCTGCAGTTTATGATATTGATTTTTTTGCCAACTGCAGCACTGACTGGTTGGTATATTTGGCCACGTGCACATGTGGATCCTTTTATGTTGGGCAAACTTCACGTCCCCTCAGATTTAGGATCTGTGAACACATCAGTAATATTAAAAACCATAAGGTCCATAATGCCTTATATAAACATCATTTAACACACAAAACTGCAAAATTCCCTTTTATGATAATTGATATTATACAAGGTAACAAACACAATAAAACAGGTTGGCACTCACTTTTAAATTCTAAAGAAAAGAAATGGATTGTGAAACTAGGTGGTTTATTCCCACCGGGTCTTAATGAACAATTCTAGGCTAAACCAATCAAGTGCTTACAAAGTGTATTTAAATTACAAAATTTGGATGATTGAATTTGCACTGAGGAAGGCTGTGCTTCTTATGCCAGCCGAAACCAGTCTGTTTGTCTTTTTGTTGTTTCAATAAATTTGCTTCAGGCAACAGTTTGCTGGCTCATTATTTTCTTTTCTAAACTTCACAACACCCATGCAGACAGGCAATAGAGTTACGACTGCTGAATCCTACATAAATGTACTTTATAAGCACTTACACAAGTGCATGGATCGTGCTATCCTTAACAGAACCAAGATGCTATCCTCCAAAAAAAGGAAGCCAATCTGGTGGTCCCTTGCCATAAACAAACTCTACAGCAGAAGAAAGAAACTGTTTCAAAAAAGAGTAAAATCCCATAACTGGAAGAACTCCCTGGTCAGCCTCAGTAAGAAGTTGAGATCCCTCATAAAATTCTCCAAAGTTAGTTATAAAAACAAAATCACCACTGATTCTAAAGACAACCACAAATCATTCTATAGCTATGTCAAGAATCTCAATGGCAGCATTCAGATCTGCTCTGAGTTACAGCACAATGGCACTAAATATACAGAACCAACTGATATTACCAACATCCTGGCAGATAGGTTCAGTGCTAACTTTACCCTGCACCACCCCCTAAAGGGCCCATCTCTATACCGGAAGAATGCAAAGTTCCTGTAATCACTGCTGCACAGGTAAAAACCACACTCTCCAAAGCCAAGAACACAACATCCGTGGGACCTGACAACATCCCAGTCTGCGTTCTACATGAACTACAGAATGAACTGGCACCCCACCTAAGCACCATGTTCAATCATAGCCTTACCTCAGGATTTATGCCCACTGAATGGTGCACAGCGATGGTTATCCCACTCCACAAAGGGGGAGCCACCACCGACCCTGTGAACTACCGCCCCATTAGCTTAATGAGCCTGGTCTGCAAGGCCATGGAACGTATCATCATGGAACTTATAAACAAAGTCATTGGTAATCTCCAAACTCTGGACCCCAAGCACTTCAGGTTTGTAAAAGGCAGATCATGTCTGCTAAACCTGACTGACTTCTTTGAAGCAGTCAGCAAAGCCATAGACGAGGGTAAAGTGGTTCACACAGCCTATCTAGATCTCGCCAAGGCTTTTGACAACATCCCCCACTCTGGAATTATAGATAACTCACTAAACTAGGTATAAATCCCTATGTCACAAGATGGGCTGCCAGCTGGCTAACTGACAGAACCCACACTGTGAAAGTAGCAGACTCCAAATCCGACTTCAGACCAGTGACAAGTGGAGTACCACAGGGTTCAGTCCTGGGTCCTCTCCTGTTTGGTATCTACTTTTCTGAAGTACAGACTAACACAGAAGGTCTTTGGCTAATGAAGTTCACAGATGACTGCAAACTATGAGCCGTAATTGCAACTCCTAACGATGTGGACATCCTACAAAAGGGCCTCACTGAGACAGATGCCTGGTGTCAAAGCCATGGCCTCAAGTTTAATGCCAAAAAGTGCATTGTCAATCCCTTTGGTAAAAAGTTCCTTAACACCGAAAGTGTGATAAGAGACCTTGGGACTCAGGTGGACAGTAGTCTCTCCTTTGATAATCACATCACCACAGTAGTCAGGAAATCCTTCTACGTGGCCCACCTCATCACAAAAGGTTTCTCATCCAGGAAAGAAAGAGGTCATTGTTCCCCTCTACTCATCACTCATTAGACCCATTACAGAGTACAACGCCTCTTTTGGTATGTACCTCACAAGACATCTACAACAACTGGAAAGGCTGCAGAAATACCTCACAAAGAGGATTACTGGCCTCAAACAGATGCCCTCTGCATACCGTCTCAAAAAACTCCAGCTTTACTCTGTTGCATATCACCTACTCAGAGGCGAGCTCTGCCTAACATATAAAGTATGTCAAACCCAGAGCTGTTGGACATGCTCAACTTAAAGAAATCCCAATCCCTCTGAGCTACATGCTCTAGGGACCTAAACCTTGTCGCCACAATAAACAGAATATGCTGGAGGGATAGATTCCTGTCCCAGAGATATCCCATACTCTGGAACAAACTACCTGTCTATATCAAACAAAGCTCCTCATTAGCACTCTTCAAGAAAAATCTTTAATGATTGGATGGGAAATAGGAAAGTCACCCCTGGGATCACCTCTGTGGCTCTGCTCAACAGGGGCACAGCAAAATAATTTTCTTGGGTGGCAAAAGCTAGGGTACATTTTTGGCTAGGCTTGTATAGGCCCTAGGGCTGATAGCCTAGTACCCACCTATGAACATATGAACCTATGAAGATTATTTGTGCTTCATTCAGTACAGGAAATTGTAATTCTTCAGTAAATTGATGGAATAATAAATAGGTTCATAGGTTCATACTAGGCTATCTGCCCTGGGGCAATTATAAGCCTAGCCCGATTCTGTATGGCTTACGCCACCCCTTGATTTGAGTATACTGTGCCCTTTTTAAGGTTTAGTTTAATGTGCCTCTGTCTAATAGTGACACGGGAGTAATCCCTGGGACAAACCTACGATCCCCCATCCACTTATCGAGATTCTTCTTGAAGAGATTCAGTGAGGTGCTCTGCCTCACATGAACTGGAATTCTATTCCAGAGCGAAGAGAGCCTCTGGGTTATGAACCTGTCCCTCCAGCAAGTTCTATTTATTTCTGTGCTGAGGTTCAAGTCCCTCGAGCGTGTGGCTCTAAGGGATTTAGATTTACTGAGGTGGAGCATGTCCATTAATTCTGGATTTGACATAGCTTTGTATGTCAGGCATAGATCGCCTCAAAGTAGGCGGTATGCAACTGAGTAGAGCTGGAGTTTTTTTAACCGAGCAGCATATGGCATCTGTTTGAGACCCTTGATCCTCTTAGTGAGATACTTTTGGGGTCTTTCTAATTGCTGCAGGTGTCGGGTAAGGTACATCCCAAAAGGGGCATTGTATTCTATGATGGGCCTGATGAGGGATGAATAAAGGGGCACGATTACCTCTCTTGATCTAGATGTGAAACCCTTCGTGATGAGGTGGGCTATGTAGAAGGTCTTTCTAACCACTTTGGCAACGTGGTTTTCAAAGGAGAGATTGCTATCAACTTGGGTCCCTAGGTCCCTAATAACTTTCTCTGTACTTAATGGGTTTCAGCCTATGTGGTAATTTGTGGGCACATTGTTTTTGCCAAAGGGTATGACTATACATTTTTTGGCATTTAGCTTTAAACCATGGTGCTGGTGTCAGTTATCTGTCTCTGTGAGACCTTTTTGAAGGATGTTTGTGTCAGCTGGAGAGTTGATTATGGCGCCCAGTTTGCAGTCGTCTGCGAACTTGGTGAGCCATAGTCCTCCCATGTTTGCCTGTACCTCGGAAAAGTATATACCGAACAAGAGTGGTCCCAGGACAGAACCTTGTGGGATGCCACTTGTGACCGGTTTCGAGTCTGACATGGCTCCAGCAACTCTCACTCTGTGGGTTCTGTCTTTGAGCCAGTTTGTGACCCATCTTGTGACATAGGGGTTTATATTTAAGCTGGATAGCTTATCTATGATGCCCGAGTGGGGTATTGTGTCAAATGCCTTTGCAAGGTCCAGATAGGCTGTGTGGACTACCTTCCCTTCATCTATGGCTTTGGTGACTGTTTCAAAGAAGTCAACCAGGTTCAAAAGGCAGGATCTGCCCTTGACAAAGCCGAACTGGGTAGGATCTAGTGTCTGTAGGTCCCCAATGTCTTTGTTTATGAGCTCCATGATGATCCTCTCCATAGCCTTGCAGACTAAGCTAGTCAGGCTTATGGGGCGATAGTTTCCAGGGTCCGTAGAGGCTCTACCTTTGTGGAGTGGGACCACTGTTGCTGTACGCCATTCTGTGGGCACATATCCTGTAGTGAGGCTGAGATTGTATAGCGGTTTTATTTGAGGGATTAGTTCCTCTTGTAGTTCATGTAGGACACAACCTGGGACGCCATCTGGTCCCATGGAAGCAGTGTTTTTTGCTTTGGAGAGGGCAGCCTTCACCTGAGCATCTGAGATGTTTGGGAGGCAGCCCTCTGCTGGGATAGATACTTGCTCTTTGGGGAGGGAGAAGTTTGCACTGAACCTGTCTGCCAGGATATTGGCGATGTCTGTGGGTTCAGTGTATTTTTTGTCATTTAGATTCAACTCAGAATAAGTCTGGGAGTTGCATCCCAGGTTTCTAACATAACTGAAAAAAGCCTTATGATTGTCTTTGGTGTCCTGTGCAATTTTTCTCTCGAAGCTGGCCTTGGAGGATTTTATGAGGGATCGTAATATTTTGCTAGTACTGATCAGGGATGCCTTCCCTATTAGGGATTTTGCTCTATCATGTAGTAGCTTCCTCCTTCTGTTGTACTGTTTATTTATGGCAGGGGTCCACCAGACTGGACGCCTGCCTTTGGATGATTGGGTCTTGGTTTTGTTTGGGATAGCATGATCCATGCATTCCTGGAGATGTCCGTAGAATGCATTTATATAGGATTCTGCAGTTTGGGCTGTAGTTTCCACTGGCCCTGGGGCCTTGAAGGATTCCACTTCGGTTTTGAGAAGTGAGAAGTTTTTCACTGTGGTTTTCTGGGCTGGGAGTGGGGTCGGGATGTGGACATCCAGTGAAATTAATTCATGGTCTGATCTTACCAATGAGGGATATACTTCAGGTGTGGAGCATAGAGTCCCCATGTTGGTAATGATGAGGTCTAGTATGTTGTCCCCTCTTGTCGGAGTGGTGACTAGTTGTTCCATAGCATTTGAGTTTATAATTTCCAGGAATCTTTGGGCTAAGGTGCTGGGGCTTGAGTAGTGCTCCCAGTCAATGTTTGGGTAGTTGAAGTCGCCCAATATAATGGTGTTCGGAGAGATCTTCATGTTCTCCAATGTTTTCAGGAAAGCCGAATGGGATTCCTGACTTTGAGAGGGTAGTCTGTAGGATGCTATAAACTGAAAAGCAGTCTTGCCCACTGTTAGTTACACATGGATGGTCTCCGATACTTCGTGCAATGCCACTAACCTGGAGGTGTGGATATCCTTGATAAATATGGAAACCCCCCCTCCTTTTGTGGATCGGTCTGGGTTTTGGGGCCGAAAAGCATGATACGAGGTATAGCCTGGTAGTGCTGGGGTGCTCTCTGGAGCCTTGAACCAGGTTTCTGTCACTGCACAGATATCGATGTTCTCCATACTGAGGAGAGCTTCGAGTGCATGCATCTTGAGGTTAAGACTTCTGGCGTTTAGCAGCATTACCCTTAGTTTCTTGTTCCTTGTGCTGTCTATGGGGTGGGTTTGACTTTTGAGCCTTGCCTAAAAAGGCACTATGGGGTGGCAAGAGCCTTTGCCAATATCCAAAAGCCCAGTGGTGACAGGTGCAAGCCGTCCCTAGCGAAACAACGTGGCTTGTCGAGCATGTCATCCCAGGCTGACAGACACTGGATCCCCTTTGAATGACACCAAAATTTTAGCCAACTGTTAAAATCGATCATTTTGTCTTTGTACTGTGGCATCATTCTAGGTGAGGGTAAGATGCTGCTCAAGGTCAGGGTCATACCAGCCTGGGCTACATGATCAGAGAGCTCCTCTATGTCTCTTTTCATGTAGTCCAGGGA
Organism: Protopterus annectens; assembly: GCF_019279795.1. Classification (NCBI taxonomy): domain Eukaryota; kingdom Metazoa; phylum Chordata; order Ceratodontiformes; family Protopteridae; genus Protopterus; species Protopterus annectens. The sequence continues at coordinate 516,738,926 of NC_056734.1, read as the reverse complement.
GGTACGTCTCAGGTCATTCACACCAGCATGTACAATGACTGAGTCATATTTGTATTTGCTTTGGAGTGACCTGAGTGCTTGTGTTATGTGTCAGATCCTAGCACCCGACAGGCAGCTCACCGTGACCTTCTCTTTATACAGCCTGGTGAGCGGGACGTCAGTGTGTCTGACAATAGAGTCACCTATAACAAGAGTATCAGGTGTGTTATTCAGCCTTAAGGGCTGTGGCTGCTTGGCACACTGACTTTGTGGGTTATGTGTTGTGTGTGTTTTGTTTTGAGGTAGCATTTTCTTGGATGTCTGCTTTGGAGGCCTCTGTTGCTTAGGTAGATTTTTATTTAGAGCCTCCGAGTATGTTTTTGTGTATTTATGTGTTTGGTTCGCTGATGTGGTGGGACTATGTGATACTGGAATTGTGTTGTGTGAGGTTACCTTCTCCTCCTGACTGGTTACACCAGTTATGAGATGAGAGAACTCAGCCTCCAGTTTGGCTAAATAGTTGCATCTCTCACATATATTTGAACCTGTTTGGAGGAGGAGAGGGTTGTCCGTGTACATGAGACAGTTGTAACATTGCCTCAAAATTCCCAGATTCACCAGCTTGACTGACCTTTGGACATGCTAGAGTAACAGGGAAACTGAATTTAAGACGGACCAATAGAGGACAGAGTAATCGTAGAGAGTATAAGAGTAAGTAGTGCTTATGGTTTAATAATGCTAACTTGTAGGATTACTTAATTGGACCAGTGAAGGGCCTTAGAATGAGAATATGGTGTTTAAAGTGAGATATAGAGCAGTTCTAAGGGAAAAAGTGAAGAGCAGACTTTGTGGAGCCAGGAATAGTTTAAACCCAATTAGGCGGCGCTGCCCGCTATGCACAAAGGCGCGCAAAACCGCGCAAAAGAGGGTTTTAAGAGAGGAAGATGAAGGAGTTTTGGAATTGACCCAAAATGGCCAATAAAACTACATTTTCAAGTCAGTAACCACTCCCACAGGGGCAGGCAGGCTGCTCAATGTTTTTCACTGCCACTGATCAACAGAGAGACTTTCCTTTAGCCCAAGCAAAAAATGGCCTCACAGAAACTTACAAACAGTTCAAGAACAGCAAGCCTGTAACTGAACTTTTTTAAATCTCAGAAAAGTGGGAAAAAAGCAAGATTTTTTGTTTTTGTTTTTCAGAGATAGCAGAGGTTAACAAGTATCAACAAGTTATAACAGTGCAGTAAATGACCCCACACAAGAGTGCTAGGCCAAAGACAGATAAAATGCAAGTTTTGAGAAAAAAACGATTTTACAAATAAGTGCAAACAGGAAATTCAGTAAACAGCTCTAGGTTGTGCTCTAAATACAGTTACTAATGCAGAAATCAAATTTAACAAGCCAGAAAATGCTCAAAATAGGCGACTATGCAGAAAAACTTAGCAAATAAACAGAGGAAAAATACTTAAAGTCTCAAAAGTGGGCCTTATAGTTTTTGATAAATCTCTTCAAAAACCATTATAATCTCTTTGTCCATATCTAGAGTTTTGTTATTGTAATTTGTTTTATTTTGGTAGGGGAGTTTTTTATGTTTATGATTCTTGCCAGCACTTTTGAGGGGGATTGAGCCCAATTCATCATATTTGTGAAGAAGCTTAATTTCACTAATAGAGTACTGTTGGGACTGAATTTCATGTATTTGTCCTTGTATTGTAACCATTTGACTTTCAAGTTCTGGAAGATGTTTAATTTGTAATTCTGACACTATACTTTTTAATTTTGATTCTAATGTTTTGACTTTATTGTTGCTTAATTTTTCATAGAGAGCAGCTTTTTGGATTAGTATTCCCCTAATAGAGGAGGTTGATGTTTAATACATAACTGACACATAGACCCAAGCTTGGTTACATCTGTTTTGATGTTTGGCCTCTACACAGGCATTCTTGCACTCTCTCTCATAGGTTCATAGTTGTAAACTAGTCTAACAACCACTGAGGCCTTTGTAAGCATAGCCTTGCAGCCATGGAACATGGACTGTTTTTAGATTTAATCGTTTTAGCCTTGTCAACAGGTGGTGATATCTTGAAGGAAATTTGCTGAGGTTATATGAAATAAGAATTTATCAATGGAAATGATAGTTTATAATCTGTTTGTAGCTGGACACTGTCCAGGCCCATCTGATAATGCAAAAAGTGCTTTCATGCTCATACACCTGCTAAGCATTCCTTTTCAATTTGGGAATATCTCCTTTCAATCTCTGTTAATGTTTTGGAAGCAAAGAAATACAAGCTTTAGTGCCACGGTGGTGCAGTGGTTAGCGTTGTCGCCTCACAGCAAGAGGTTCTCCCGTTCGATTTTTTGGCTGGAGCGCCTTCTGTGTGGAGTCTGCATGTCCTCCCCGCAGTTGAGTGATGTTAAAGACATGCAGGTAGGTGCATGCATGAATGGGCGTGCCTTCTTTGAAGGTTGGTCATCGGGCTGGCAACTTGGCACCGTAAAAATCAACTGCCAATCATTAGTGGGCAGGAGTTCTGCTATGGCAACCCCTAACCGGGAAAAGCCGAAAGTAGTAGTAGTTTGCCATCAATCAGTTGGAATAAAGCTTCTCCAAATTACTAGTTGTTGGCATCTGCATTCACAATTGGTTTGGTGACACTGTAGTAAGCAAGTACTGGTGTGGGCATTAACATAGGCTTAAAAATACCAATCAGAAAAGCCGGTACCCCTGATGGCAATAAAACGATAGATGTAATCCAGTAAATGAGACGCTGAATGCTCTGCTACAAGTTCATAAACATTTATTTATAATGGTGAGTGAGCGCTTTCGCCATAAGGCTTTATCAAACTCTTAAAACAGTAAAACCTAATTTAAAAACCTTTATAAAACATACAATCCACTTTCATTGGTCAAAGAAACACGTCATAGTTTAAAACCTTAAAGCAATAGTTCACATGATAACATCTAAACAATGTTTCCTAGATACAATCCATAAAATAAGCCAACAATGCATAGATCAAAGTACATTGTTATACATGGGGTAATCTTACGCCCTTTTTGACTTCCAAATATATATTGGGTATTGAAACCCATACAATCAGAGGATGGTAAATGAACAATAATGAAAACAAAACATCATGTGAAGAAAAGAAAATAAGCAACATCATGGCAAATCGCACTGTAGCGATCAGAACATAACTCTAAAATAACAAGCAAAATAGATGCTGTGTTCAGACAATATCGGCAACGCAACAAGCTAACATTACTGTCATAAAAACATGCCTAATAAACAGACTGTGCCGGAAGGTGCGCGTCATAGTTAAAACTTAAACAATATCTCACATGGAACTCACTGACGTCTAAATAATGTACCTTAGATAAAATCCATCGGGTAAGCTAGCTAAGCACGAATAAAAATGCATACTTATACAAAAAGTAATCGTGCGCTCATCTTGATTTCTTAATAAACTTATTGGGTCTTGACACTTATACAGTCACGGTAGGCTAAAAGCACAATAGTGAAAGTAAAACGCCGTGGAAAGGCGCAAATCGCAGTATAGCGATCAAGACACATCTCTAAAACAACAAGCATAGTGGATGCTGAATTCACACAAAATTGGCAACGCGACTCTCTAACATCACTGTCATAAAATCATACTTAGTAAATAAATTGAACCGGAAGGTGCGCGTCATAGTTTAAAACCTCTTAACAGTATTTCACATGGAACACACTGTCATTTAAATAACGTACCTTAAGTACAATCCAATAGGTGAAACCTGCATGGATCAAAGTGCATACTTCTACATAAAGTAATCGTACGCACATCTTAACTTCTTAATACACTTAATGGGTCTTGACACCCATACAGTCTCAGTAGACTGAAAGAGCAATAGTGAAAGTGAAACGTCGTGTAAAGGAGGGAGGTGAAAAACGTCATAGCTGGTCGCACGAGAGTGGTCAGGGCGCACCTCTAAAATAACAATAACAGTGTATACTGTGTTTAAACAATGTTGACAACACAAATAGATAGCACAGCTATAAAACCATGCCTGGTAAACATACTGTGCTGGGAAGTGCGTATACACAATTAAAATAATTCACTCTTCATGTAACCTAACCTTAGTACGATAGTCTAACTACTGTAAAATAATCTAGAGATGAAGTAAGCGACTGACCAAACATGTCAATCAATACCTTAAATGACCTTTTTGCAAATAGGACACTACTTGTATCAATATATAAAGATCAAGGATAGCCACATATAGAGTGGCATATTATAGCCTCATCGTGAGCTTACATGTATTAAATAAACATTAAAAATGTTCAACCATTTATGCTCCAAAAGATTATTGCTCAGAGAAATCCATGTTACATTCTCCGTTCAAGTATACAGCTCACAAAATAGATAGATCCTAAATTAACATAGGCTTGACTGTTCTGAAAGTCACCCCATGTCCATGCTGCAGCTTTCTTTAGCAGTTCTTTTAAAAGTTGAAGCACCAATGACAGTTTCTTTACAAACTTGCCCATATAGTTTACCATGCCAAGTATTAAACCAAGTTCCTTGTGTCATTGCCTGGAGTTGGTAACTATTTCACAGCATTTATTTTACTTGTTTCTGGTCTGTTACTGCTGCCATTAATGCAATGTCTGAAATACTGAATTTCAGTCTTGCCAAACTAGCAGTTTTGTTTATTTAGTTAGAGCCCTGACTCTTAAATAGATCGAAGTACAACCTTTAACCTTTTATCATTTGTCTCTCTGTTAGACTCAAACACCAAAATGTCATCCATCAAAACCACTGTATGACATGATCTTTTAGGACTATGCTTATTTCACACCAAAAACATTCAGATGCTGAAGTAATGCTAAAAGTTAACCACCTGAAACAAAATCATCCCACTAGAATCTAGAGTAGTGACTAGAGTAATGAATATTGCTAATTTTTGCTACTTAGGTCAATGGGTATTTGACAAAACCTACTACATGCATATATGGAGAACATTATTGTCCCAATTATTTTGGATGCTACATCTTTCAAATTAGGCAGGATAAATGTATCCCTTTTTGACTGTGTCTTTTAACCAGTCCAGATCAACAAAATTTCTCCATTTGCCATACTCCTTATTACTGGCACCAATGAAGTATAACAGTATGGGTTCTTTGACCCATTAAACAATGGGTTCCTATCAGTTCATCAAAACTTCAGCAGTACCAGCACCATATGTTTGAACTGTGAAGTTCGAAAACTGATTATCGCGAAGTCGCGGAACACCAAATTCTTTCCAGGGAAAGAATTCGGTTGGCCATTTCTGCAGCTTTACTATTTTCAGCACTGTGGTGGAAAGTTATGGGTCGGGTTCAGGTAAGTGTGAGATTGTGCGGATGTTAGGGTTTGGGTGCGGGTTAGGTGAGTTAGGGTTAGGGCGCGGGTGAGGTGGATGTGCGATAGTGACAGACTTTAGGGTTAGGGTGGGATAGGTGAGTTAGGGTTAGGGCACAGGTCAGGTGAGTGTGCGATAGTGACGGACCTTAGGGTTAGTGTTTGGGTTAAGGTAAGTGGATAGATATTAGTGTATGTACAGTTTAGTATAAGGTTAAATGTAGAATTTTAAGTGTATATGTGTGGGTTGCTGTTTTTTTGGTGTGCTTGTGTTGTCTGTGTGTTTCATGGAACAGCGATTTTTTTTCCCTGGGAAAAAAATCGCTGTTCTAAGCCTTCGATGGTTTTGCGCTTCGAGGTTAGAAGTTCGAACTTATGGTGTTCAAACTTCTGCCATTTCATCGAAGTGATATAGAACCTTAAACAATACCCAGTGCTGCATTCATTTAAACTCAATTTCTGCTTTAGAGAGGGTGGCAATGGTATTCTTTGTGATATAGTGAGGGCATACAGAACTGCATCAGATTTTAAGCAACATTTTATCGGCTCACATTTATGAAATCCAGCATTACTAAACACATCAGTATTTATTTTCTAATTTTTGGCAATTTGACCCAATTTACATGCTGTGGTCTCTACTCAGCAGATTATGCACATAAGAACCCACCAAATCATAAATCCAAGGCTCACATTTGTGACTTTTCTACTCAGTCATGCTAGAAACTTCTACTGTCATTTGAACTTTCCACCTAGGCTGTGTTTTTCTGTTTTGATCTTGACCGACTGCAGATGCTTTTACACACAACATGTGGCAATACAGTTATGTCTGCCTCAGTAGCTATCTTGAAACTTACTGGAGTGCCATGAATTAAAAGTCTGACATGACATTCTACATTTTGTCTGATTGTTTTACTTACATAACTCAAAAAGAACATTTATTTTGCATTTTGCTCACTTTTAGCCTTTCTTGCTAACTCTTTGACCATTTTACTCTCTCACACACACAAGCAAAGTGTAGTGATTATGCATTACTGTTTTTTATATCATCTCTATCTTTACTGTTAGTTTTTGAGCTTCATCTACCTCTAACCTTGACATAATTAAATTTTCTGTAAATATTTCCATTTGTGCCCTTTCTTTATTCCCACATTTCTCTGCTTTATAGCAATTTTCATAACATTTCTGAAATATCTCTAATACCTCTACAAGACGTCTGGTTATTTTTCTTGTTATAGGTTCCCTAAGTTTGGTGGCAACCCTTTCTACTTTTCTGTTGCCTAAGTCATTGTAGTAAATGTTTTTGTACTTTAGTGTTATTATAAAAAAAATGAACATGCATATTATCTAGGTGCTCCCTTGTTTTCTCCTTAGCACTCTGTATTTGTGCCTGTTCTTGTTTTGTGAGATTCCCCTTATTCTGCAATGCTTTAATCTTTGTCAGCCCTTCTAATTAATTAATTTTCTTTCTTAACCATATCTCTTTTATTTCTACCCTATTTTAAACTCCATTTTCATTTTATCCCACTCACTAGCTATAACTTCCGAAGATATTTCTATCTTCCGTATTAACCCCCAAACAATTTTCACCACTCATTCCTTAAATTCTTCTCTTTTTAACAGGTAGATGGGAAAGCATCAGTGCCTCATTTTTACTTCATGACCCTGAATTTTTATCTTTATATTTATTGGTACATGATCTGAAATAGTTGTTGGACGCATGTTGAAACTTTCAGGCAAAAGCTTAGGTTCCTGTGAAATATAATTTCTGTCAAGTCTTACCCAGTTATTGTAGCCTAGGGATGATGATGTGTATTTTGGATTTTCCCGGTTAGGGGTCGCCACAGCAGAACTCCGGTTCGCTAATGATTGGTAGTTGATTTTTATGTGCCGAGTTACCATCCCTGATGCACAACCATCAACGAAGGTACGCCATTCATGCATGTCTCCACGCAGAAGATGCTCTAGCTGAGAATCGAACCGGACAGCGTCTGACTGTGAGGCAACAACGCTACCACAGCACCATCACCGCGGATTATTGTACCCTAGGGAATACTATGTAAATGCTGTCCAAGTTTCTACTTATTCTATACAAATTATTTCATAAATGTTGTGACATGACCTCTGGGCCATTAATCAAGGAGCCTGAATCCTCATCACTGACTCTGGAGAGGGACATTCACTTGGGACAAAAATGGATACACATAGTATTTCCAGATGCAGGTCTCTGCACCAAGCACAATTTCCCTTAAGAGCACACAGGGAACTCACTCAGTCCGGGGTCTGTTTTTTCTTTCCCTCTCTCTAGGTCCCCAGTAAGACTCCCCACTGGCAGAGCTGTAGAGTTAAGTCCTTAGTCAAGTGTCCAAGCCAAGTCCTCCACCACTGTCTCTGTGAAACCAGTGTTCTGTGTCCCTATTCCAAGCAGCTGACACACACACACTCTTTAAGATTTAATTTTCACCCCCACACACACACACACACACACACACACACACATACACACACACATACACACACTCACACACACAGACTCATACACACACACACACACACACACACACACACACACACACACACAAACACACACCTGAGAAAGGCTGGCACAGATTTACTACTTATGTACCCTTCTGCCCTGACTATAAGGTAGTTATACTGCCACCAGACACTCCAAAAACCAGCTACTCTAAGGCTCTTGCAAGGATACCCAATTATACTACGTGAAATTAGTATTAATACAAATGATAGTGTTTGACCAATGCAGTAAGGCTTTCAGCAGTGGCCACAGAGATACCAAATAGATAAGTACTCTCAAATGTTAAAATAGTCTCTAATGGACCAGCCACAATGAAATGTTTAAATATATTTAATAATAAATAATAAAAGAACATGAAACTACTAAATATCTATTTACAGTAAACACAAGAGTTTCAATCACAGTAAATATTAAAATAGCACAGATGAATAGATTCACACAAATACAAAATAAAAAGTAGGTAACTAATCTCACTATATTTTCATGACTAATCTAAAGAATTACTATTCCCTGGTCACTTACTAGAGCAAGGCAAGATAGAGTAGATGAGGGATCCTTCTATGTCAGGTTTCAAAAACAGAGTGCTCCTAGATCTCAGTCTTATCTAGTATTAAAACATAAATTTTCCCTGGATTACAGAATGACATCACATACATCTGGTCATCTGACTTCTGGTTCCCATACTACAACCTTTCCTAGAAACTGACACAGAACCTTGCACATATGTGTCAATAATGCACAAACATAGAGTTTTGATAATATCTGTTGCAGCTTCTGGAAGTCATAAAACAATAAAACACCTCTACTCTTCCTACAGGAGCTAATAAACCATTCGCTGGCACAGACATTTCATCCCTAGCTGCAATCAGAACTGTAAGATACAATCTTTATGGTCTAAATTAAGTCATTTAATTTCATATTATTTTTCAAAGTTATCTGGACTCAGATTAACCTCTTCTCTACCAGTATCCTCTGTTAGCATATTATATTTCCTTAGTTACATCAGTATAGTCTGATATAAATGTATATTTCTTTTCTGTCCAGCAGGACACAATGTTGATACATTTTTAACACAAGCAACTGTACAAATATATTTTCAGTACAAGCGTCTGTAGAAATCAGTTTGATATACAAATGACATATAATTCAGCTAGGTATGCTGACATATGTTACATATCCACTGCCCTACTTCTCCTGGTATAGCTGGCAATACTGCACTTCATCACAAATGTTTTCATAAATCTACACTCTTTTGATATATTTTCTCTTCTAGGCCCCCTGATACATCCTGACTATTCCAAATCAAGTTCCAGTCTTCATCTTTAAGTAACATTACTTGCTTAAATATGATTATTTCTCCCCAAACGTTCTTAATATCCATAATAGCAGTTTTTGGTGGAATATAAATACATACCAGCATAATCCTCCCCCCTTGCCAGTAGCCCCTTACTACCACAAATCTGCCATTATCTTTTTTCCCAGTTCTTTCCTTATTGGAGCCCCTCTGGGAATTAGTATAATTACTCCCCTTTTCTTTTGTCTCTGATATTCTGCTGACTATTCATCCTGAAATCCTTTCTTTGTCAAATGCATCTGGTCATTTATTTCCAAATGTGTCTCCTATAACATTGCTATTTGCATTTCTTAATATAATTCAGTATTCTTTCCTTTTTGTCTAGACATGTAAGGCCATTTACATTCCAAGATAATATGGATCACATGATATTATGATAAAAAACTTTCGTTCCCACCTATTTTATATCTTAGTTTTTTGAATGTGTATTTCCAACTTTTGTGGTACATGCACACAGTAATGTCTGGCAGGCTGATCTTTTATACAGTTGTTTCTTCTCATCTCCATTTGAACCTATGTCATGTTTTAAGATATTTTGCCTTAATGGAAACTCTCAAATAAAAAAAAACTAAATAAGTTTTCAAAACAGTCTTTCCCTTATTAACTTAAAACAAACACACAAAACTATGTACATCTTCAAAAAATGAAGTTCAACTCTCCAGAGATGGGAACAATTTCTATAAATTGACAGCTGCATCCACAGGCATTACCCAAACTAAAATTAAGTTTACCAATGCTAATGTACATGCTACAGTCTTTGTCCTCACTTGCAGTGCTTATTGTTTGTTTATTTTGTATCTCTCTTCCCATCCCAGCTTGTATGCATTCAGAAAACATTAACTTTTAGCCCTAAAAAAAAGTGCACTGGCTATCTTTAAACCAACTCAATTGTTTACTGGTCTGTTTAATGCATTAAAGTATTAAAGATCCTAGAGAAGCTATCTGCTATTCATGCGCCATATTTTTAAACTTTAATTTTCATTGAACTACTTGCCATTGTATCTTTTAGTTTTGCATTTCCCTTAGCAAAGAATGCTTAAAAATCTCACGATTAATCAGGATTAATTGCTTGTACTTACAGACTGTTGCTCTACGTGTAAAAGTCAGCAACGAATGTTTGTTAGATTCACTCAGAGCAGAATGTGCAGCAGCCTTAGCTGCTGACTTCTTGACACCAGCTGAATGTTTATAATTGAAAAAAAAAAACAAGCTAATATCTTTACAGATGTAAGAAACTTGGAATTGTTCATGGCTTTTATATTTTTACCTTATTTTGCAAGCCTACTTGCTTACAAAAAAGAAACACTTGTGTTTAGTTTAAGCCAAGAGCATTAATCTAGATATTCACCCTTGTAAAAATAAAGGGGAAGTTTATCTTAATTCTATGGATAATTTAATCAGTGCAGTTTTATACCCCCACCCCAGAAGCCCAAGATCACAGCATATTAACATTAGACTTGCTTTTGTCCAGCCTTTCTTCTGTTACCATACCATAAAGCCTATATTTGTTTCAGCTAAAAAAGTACTTGTTTACTTTAATATCTTTAGCATATAACAACAAGAGATTCCTCCACATTTAAAATATCCCTGACTATACACTACACAAAACTGCGCTACTGTATATAACATGCAGTTTGTATTATGAAATGTTTTATACGAATCATGAAAAAAAAAAAAACAAAATTGGTTTACTTACAGTTACTTTTTTTCCTTTTAGTGTACTTCTAAACATTAATGTCATAAAGTGGGGTAAGTGATTTACAGTCCACCCCCAAGTTTAACAAAGTCAACAAAAGTCCAGTCTTTCTCACCCACTTTTTCTTGCAAAGCCATATTTCACAAATGTGATTGATGCTTTCTAGTCTTCCATTTATTCATTAATTTCAGTGTTTCTAGTTTTCTTCCTGTTCATCAATATCTCCCATCACTAGGCTTTGGTCCACGTACAAGGTATCCCTGATTATTCTAGTAAATTATTATTATTATAATCAACTCCTGTGCTTTTTTCTGAATATCATGCATTTTTATTTGGAACACTGGAAAATGTTTCAATGACAAACCATTTCTATGTGCTTTATGCCAGAAGAATGAAAAGCAGTGTCCCACTTCTGTTTGCTGGCTCACTTTTTGTTGGACAAACTTTTTTATTTTCTCAGCTTGTTCTGCATCAAAAAATTATTTAATTCCCAATGAAAACAATATTCTGAAGACAGCTGGATACAATAGCTTGAATCTCACACCTGCCTCTCAACACTCCCTGATTGTTGGGATAAATTTGCTTCTCTTCTGCCTGGTGTACATTGAATAATCTTTTTCCAAAAACACTGTGCTGTCTCTAAATTTTAACACTTTTCCCTTCTGTCAGAGTTTTGTCAGGATCACCTCAACTCTTTCTGCTGGTATAATAGCATCTTTACTAACACAGGTCTTGGCTGATTTGTCATGGCCATGTTTCGAGTATATACTAGATGTGCCCTTTCAGTTAACAAATCCTGCTGTGCAATGCCTGTCCAGTTGCTTATTTGGGATCATTTGTACTTTCATGAAATTAATACAGTCTGTTTCTTCCAGTTTCTATGGTATAGAAGAAAATATCAAATTTCTCTGTGTACTGTGTCTTCTAACATTACCATTTTTGAAGCATCTCTTCTTGAGAAGCACCATACTTAGCCAACCTTTTCTTCATTTCAGCCTCTTTTATCAGTTCATTTGAAAAGCTAGTTTAAGCTTCTTCTATTCTTCCAACCTTTTGCAATTTAAGTTGACATACTCCTTCAATGTTTCATTTATTTAATTGTAATCACCTCTGAGTACATTTGATTAATTTTTTGTCTAAATTACTAGAAACTGTCTTTTGTAGCAAAACTGAAGCTTAAACTGCTTTTTTGCTGAACAGATGCAGGATTCTTCCTAGCCAGTGTTTTCTTTTCACATTTTCTGGCTGATCTTCTTTCAGGTTCTCTAAATCCCTTCTTTGGTGGCATTCAGGTAGTGTACTAAGTAGCCAGTAACTAAATTTTACTAAAGCCGACGGTATCATTGGCTCTTATTTTCAATTTCTTTATTTTCACACTGGGAGAGAGCTAAAATTAAGTTGTTGGTTAGTGTGCAGGCGTCTTGTAAATTGGAGCTCCTTGAACTTTATCTTTCTACCTCCTGGGTAGATTAAGCCTGGAAATCAACCCAAAATGCCACTTTGGCTGTGGGAATGATGAACATAGTGCAATTGCACAAGTCCTACTTCTGTGTGATGATAGATGTTCAAATTCCTCACTGCCTGAGTGATGGCACTGACCTACCCTCTCCCCAGATTGTGCATAGTTGAGGTGGGTTTCATCCTCTTTGATTAAGTTATTGTTGGAATTTGTTTTAATATGGTATTGTTAGTGGCTACAAATTGACTCTAGCTAGGTAATTCTGGCTTTAATTACTTTCTTGTCCTTCTTTGTGGAAGCAGAAGAGCCTGACACTCACTTCCTGTGACAGCTGAAGACTTCCGTCTTAGGATATGCACAGCCAGTCAGCTCTCACAGGAAAAGAGAGGGAGGAGAGTCTTGAGTTTTTGAAAGATGGCCAATACTGACTTTGGCAGATAACCTAAAATGCCACTGAGGCATGAATAATTTGACCATCACTGTTACAGGTAAGTAGGAGTTATGCAACTGTACTTAGCTGTTATGTTGCTATTTAATTATTTATTACCTTTTGGTGACAGGGTTGCCCCCTCCAGAGATGGTTATGTATAGCAATCAGATGCTACTCATTTTGACATTACTGAATACAACCTAAGCAAACAAGTTACACCTGTGTCCTGTAAGTATCCATCACATCATGCCATACCCCATGCTATATTTCAGGACACAAGACACTTGGAAGACCAGGACTGGTAGGTATTAGTTTATTGCATTTATTTTGCATACCAGTTATTCAGCACCTTATGTAACAGAACAAAATGCATGTCTTGTCAGGTTCATAGTCAACTCAGCTGTTACTACTAGCTTCAATATTGCAGAAAGTATTATTGGTACACTCCTTTTTGTTTATACAGACATAATTAATTTAACAATAACACTGATCGTCATGTAACAAAAGTAAAAAAAACTATAAACTATATTAACTAAGTCACTTAGAAATTTCTCCTGACAAGTCTTTCTCACTTTCACGCTTTTATATTTTCATGATTCTGTATGGAAAAGATCTCTTTCCCAAGGAAAGGAGAGAGTGTAATGCACACTGTGCTGAGGGGCCAAACACTGAATCATTTTTCTAGAGCAGTATTGTTGCTACTAGCTTGCCATATGTACAAGGCAAAATACCTAAATGGCCTGTTGGTCTTTAATTGGACTGGGAGTTACATACAGTACTTTACTGATACATTTCCAATGACAAGGTTGAGGACACCTTGCCTGTTAATCTCTTAATGCTGCAATTAAGCTGCAGAAAGAAAATATGTCAAGAGTATCTACTTATCTTACATTAACATTAGCTAGGTAAAGTCAAATCTGTGTTTGTGGGGATATTAAAAAAAGAGCCACTATGGATTGGCTACCTGCTGTCTGTCATTACATGTGGATAATTAGGACTTTCAGGCTATAGATTGGGATGCTAGGACAGTGTGGAGATTTTACTTTAAAACTGGGATGTCCTAGGAGAATTGCCATGTCTGAGAGCTCAGTTCTGAACTTCTCAGTATTTTTTTGAAATTACTTTCACAGAAAACATTTTCTTACCAAGCTAGTTATTGCCAAACATTTCTGTGTAAGTTAGAGATGTAATGATCTGACATTGGCTCTTCTGCCCATTCCTTAATAGATGGGTCTTTGGATCTGACATTGGATCCATCTTTGAATACTCAAGACTTTGGATCCCAAGCACAAGCTCCCCCCTTATCCATAACCCCTTGTAAAGTCCAACATTAACTCAGTTCTCATTTGCTGCTCATTTGAGACAGACATGGATCTCCTTGCTCAGGTCTAGGATTAAAAGCTAAAACAAGTTATCTGTATTACCTTTTTTACTATTTTACCATATACTTTGGTTCCTCCTCTCTTACTGATATAACCTTCCTCCCCTGTCATAGTGATAATATTTAGAACTTCATAAGGATTTCTATTCCTTCTTGCCTCACTACCATTTTTTTTCAAAAAAAGAAAAAAAGAGAGATTTTAACTATATATCCTGCACTAGTTTGCTAGGCTTTGTAGTATTACTGACTTTATTTGTTTTTTTCTTCCCTTTTTATGAGATTTCTCCATTATGGCTAATAAAACTTCTGGCTTTAAAAAAGTGCATGGTCTGTGACCACAAAATACCTAACCTGATTGTACACTTTAGGAGTGTGTGTACTGCCTTGAGGCTGCACACTTGGATGAACTGTGCGTCATATGTACAGCTGTTGGTACCTGGGCAGTAGTAGAGAGGAAAAACAAACTAATTCTCAAGGAACTTCACCAGTGTCTGCATGAGAATAGCCCAAGTCTCAGAATACTGATACTGGGAATTCCCTTTCTTCTAAGGAGTCTGTGTACCAATCAAAAGTGGACAAAGTCACCAAGGAGAAGACTCAGCTCCAACTCCTAATTCTACAAAGTCTTCAGAACTGATGCCTTTCTGCAAGCCAATTCTGATTGGATCCAAGACTCCCCCTCTCCCAGAGCCATAGTTTTCCTAGAGCCAGTTTCTCCTTGGCTCTGATCATCTTTTCTTCAAGACAGGGTTAGCCATTGCTCATCCAGACCTCCTTCCACCACTTTCTCCCTGTGGTTAGTTCAGTGAGCCAGGAGCCTTTCTGAAGCAAATGTTGGACCACATAATGAGGAAATTTCTCAGGACCCAGATTCATTTGGGGCTTCTCCTGGTCCCAGAAATTGCTAGACTCAGGAGTTACGCTTCTTCTCCTCATTCTGTAGCAGCTCCTACCTGATTCATTTGTCAGATTTGGGAGTTATGGATCCAAGCACTTCCCAGAGCTTGTCAGCCCCAGACCTGCAGATCTGGTTATCTTTTAGTCTGGTGCCATTTCTGACCCATATGGCTCTGATACTGGCAGAACCAGAAGGATCCCAGATCTGAAGCTTCAGTGATGGATCCAGGGGAACAGGTTCAACTCTGAGTATTTCAGAGCTGCCCCTTCCTGTTGGAGCTTTGGCACTGGATAGCTCAATGCTAACATCAGGTTCAGATCTGAACCAAGTGGAGTTCAGGGATTTGCATGGTGAGGTGGCTTATGCTCCCACCATTCAAATCTTGAGATCTTCTTTGGCTTTAGCATTTGAGGCTGTTGAGAGAGCACTCTCCTGAATGGAGATACTGACTACTCTTTCTAGCCTGGCTCCACCTATCCTTCAAAGAAAGCCCCTAGGTCCTGATCCTTCTCATCCGGTGCACATGGGATGGCCAAACCCATTGAGTCTTGAGTCAGTCCATAGTCGGTTTTGCAATTCTCTTCTACGTCTTCTCCAGAACATCCTGCAAGGGAGACTCCCCAAACACATATGTGTAAGAGAAGGCATTTAGAGTCTCCCCAGGACCACCCCCCCTTTGCAGACGTTTCATTTAGAGAAATTCTTGAACTCCTGAGACAGAAAGGAGGTTGTTCCTCTGAGACCCCCTTCCTAAAAGGAGTCACTGTTCTCAAGGTCTTCAGGACCAGCTCAGCTACATATTGGGTGGTTCCCCATGGATGAGATGGTCCATCTTATCTCTACTCAGGCATGGAATGAGGTGGATGTGACTGAACTAATTCCCTGTAAGCCAAATAAGTACTTGGTCTTCCTGAAAGTTTGACAACATTGGAGCAAGGGGCCTGCCATAGATTCCATAGCAGTGGCGGTGGCCACCAAGAAAGAGCTAGCATAGGAAAGCTCTTCTATCCATCCCCCTATTAGGGAGTCAACGGCACCCAACAGGTCCAGGGAACAAACTTACACTTCCGCTACCTTCACTGTGAGGACACTGAACTGCTTGGCACACATCACAAGATTTCAGAGGCATTTGACCAAGAAAATCTCCATGTTTCTGTCTGGGTCTGTATCTGTAGAAGATGAGAAAACCTTGGAACTCAGCCACTCTACAGTCACTGTCCAGCATCTCATTGCATCTTATTTCTAATGCTACTGAAGGTGCTTCAAGAGCCACAGTTACAGGCATTACCATTAGGAGACATGCATGGGTGTGCTTGTTGGACTTTGCAGAGCACTTAAAGATATCCTTTATTCATGCCTCAACACCCTTTGGGCCTAAAGTGACAGAAACAGTAAGCAGAAGTGAACAAGGTGGAAAGTCCCTTTTTGCTGTTGGAATACAGTTCTGTACCCCCCTGAAGGTCTTTTAGAAAGGGGGTAAGAAGTTATGGTTTGGAAAATCTGAAGGGCTCTTTCCTGACACTATTGGAGACAGATTCCACCCACCCCCCAGGCAGAGAGTGGAGTTCTAATAATGGACGTTTCCCATGAGGCAGAAGTAGAGCACAAAACCAAGGCTTCAGAGGCCCCTTCCCTGACAAGCCTTATCAGCACTCCAGAAGGGTTGCCTGACTACCTTTCTCTGGAGGCCATTGGAGGTGGGAGCTATCCCTCCACCCCAAAGCTGGGATGTCTATCATGAACAACAGATGAGTTCAGAGGGCAATAACCAGAGGCTATTATATATCCTCTTTGTCCCTTCACCCAAACTCAAAAAAGTTACCAAACATTCCACCCTCTCAAACACACAGCAGTACTCAGTGAGGTCCAAAAGCTGCTAAACAAACAAGTCATCCAAGGTGTCCCACCAGACCAGCTAGGATATGGAACTTACTCAAGATTCTTTTTATTGACAAAAAGACCAGGGACCTCAGGCCAATTTTGGACCTCAGCCACCTCAACCAACATGTCAAATAATCAAAGTTCCAGATAGTCACAGTTCAATCAGTTCTCCCTTTACTGAGAATGAACAATTGGATGTGCTTCACAAACCTTCAGGATGCATTCTACCATATCAAGATGGGCAAGCAATCTAGAAGGTTTCTCTACTTCAAGCTGGGAACCAGTCATTTGCAATTCAGAGCCCTGCCCTTTGGCCTCGCTACATCCCCTTGGGTGTTCAACAAATACATAGCAGTGGTATCAGCATATATCAGGCTGCAAGGGTTCTGACTGTTCCCATGTCTGGAAGACAGGATCATATCTGCCCCTACCAGAAATCTAATTATCCAAGCAAGGGACTCCTTGTACCAAAATGTGTTCAATGTTGGGCATCACAGTCACTGCAGACAGGTCCAAATTCCATCCTGTACAAGTAATATAGTTCATAGGAGTCCACTTGGACACAATTTGTCTGACAGCAAAACTTCCACAGAGCAGGTTATCCACACTTCACAATCATACTAAAGCAGTTCTTTCAGCTCAGCAATCAACAGTGAGAATGGTCCTTCATTTACTGGGATCAAGGGCAGCATCCATCACTTTTGTCTCTTTCACCAGATACCACATCAGAGTACTACAGTGGGCCCTGATAGTGTAGTGGTCCATCAAGCGCCGCGACTATATCATATTATTGTATGATGTAAATAGCGAATGCTCTCTGTAATTCTGTTTATAAATGAAAGTACTTTTGGAGCTTTTCTCCCCGGGCCTCCACAGAAAATGGACTCAATATCCAGTTGGACCAGCCCGGTTAACAAATGTAAAATAAAATAAAATAAAAAATAAAAAATATTTCATTGTACTGATAATATCAAAACAACAAAATATCGAACAAACGGAACAGCAAATTTTTTTCCCAGGGAAAAAATTCACTACGCCGTAAAAAAAAAAAAATAAACTTAAACACAAATTTAAGTGGGGGGGCTTCGCCCCCACATCCCCCATGTGGGGGGCTGTTCCCCCCCACACCCCCTACTTAAATATACCAACTCTAAGATTGCACCATAGTGGAGGAAATGGCAAAGTCCCGAAGACAGCCCACCAAATTTTTGCCCTGGGAAAAAAATTGATGTTCTGTGACTTCACTATTTTGCTATTTCGACAGTATTGGATCGACTAAATAGCATTTGCTATTTAGTCCATTCGATACTGTCATATAGACCCTCAAGTGCCAACTAATGTTTTTCTGAGAACATCTGATGAACATTTTCAGAACTCATATTCCCTGGTGGCTTGAATCCCCTAGGGTATTGCAGGGCCATCCATTTGTTTTCCCCAACCCAAAGCCACTATGACCATGGAGACTTACCTGTTAGGTTAGGGGGTCACTACAGAGGAAGGACAGTCCAAGACATGTGGTCACCCTCTAAGGCCAATCTCCATAACAGCATTCAAGAGATGAGGGCAGTTCTCCTAGTACTGCAGGGCTTTCAGGACTCCCTCCCTCAGGGACTAATATCTATCCAAATCGACAACATGTTAGTAGTCTGGTACATCAACAAGCAAGGGAGAACTCATTATTATCTGTTATGTCAAGAAGCCATGATAGTTTAGCAATGGGCAGTCTCTTCCAATCACTTATTTCTAGCAATGTACATAGTTTGAACAGAAATATCCCCCTGCCTCGTGAGTGGTCCCTCATCCAAAAAGAGGCTGAGCAGATTTTTCCACTGCTGGGGCCAACCATGATGCAATCTTTTTGCTTCTTCCCAAAACACTGAATGCAGCAGTTTCTTTAACCTAATCTCCCTGGAGAGGTGTCCCCCCAGGATGCTCTGATCCACACTTGGCTCCCCAATCTCTTTTACACGTTTCCCCTGACCCCCCTTATCCCAAAATTTCTTCAGAAAACATTAGAGAGGAAAGTTATGGTGATCCTTATTGCTCCCTTTTGGCCTTGACAAGTTTGATTCCTCTTTCTCTGGCTTTATCTGAAACACCCTGTGTGGGCACTGAATTCCACCATCTCATTTCTCACCCATCCAGCCTGCATTTTCCCAGTACTTGAGCTCTCAAGTTAGCAGCTTGGTTTCGCCACTTGAAGTAATAATTAGTCAGTCCAGGCTTTCTTCCCAGTTATCCATATTCATACTTTTTCCAGTTGTCAGCTATTTCCAGTTTTCCCATTGGAGAAAATCAGTCCCCCATTTCATCTCTCAAATTATCTAATCCCTTTTTGAGGGGTGCCTTTTTTCTCAGGCCTCCTCTTAGTGGTTCTATTCCTCCTTCGGATATTACTATTCTACTTCAAGCACTGACTCAGCCACCTTTTCAGCCTGCAGACAATGTGGATCTCCAGTTCCTAACATAAAACTGTTAATTTGTAGTGGCATATTTTAATGAAGAGGTTATAAGAACTCCAAGCCCTTTCTTGCAAACCTCCGTACATTATTTTTCTTAAGGACAGAGTTTCCATTCAAACAAATCCCTCTTTTTTACCAAAAGCAGCTACTGAAACAAATTTAAATCAAAGTATTAATTTGCCAGTTTTCTTTTCAAATTCCTCCAACAAAGGAGAATGAATGCTACATTTGTTGGATGTTAATTGGCAGCTTTGATTTTACATCCATGACACAAAACCTTTCAGAAAATCTAATCAACTTTTTGTGTCCTTCTCAGCAAATAAACTGGATCATAGTTTCTAAAATCACCTTTTGGAGGTGGTTGTCTGCTTACCTCTTGTACAAGTAAAGGGCTTACCTTACCTAAACCCATCAAACCTCACTCTACTACATCTGTTGCAGCCTCTACTGCCTTCTTTTCCAGGGCATATATTGATGACATTTGTGCTGCTGCCACTTGGTCTAACATTCAGACATTCATATCCCTTTTTAAGTTTGACTTAACTCTACAGAGATAAGGTACCTTTTGGTTCAGCTGTCATCTTGAATATCCTTCCATGAATCCACCCAAGGCTTATATTAGCTGAGGATGCTGTCCCATCCATTGAGGAAGTAAAGGAAGAGACAACATCAGATATAAAAGTATAATAATAGATCTGTGTTGTCTGCTTCCGTCCTTCCTCAACCCCCCCCCCCCCCGCCCACACACACATACACACAGATGCACACACACTTTCCCGCTGCCTATTATGGAACTCATTTTAAATGCCCTTCAAGTGCACTTTTTAGCTCCAGATCAGTTTCTGAGCATTCCTAATCTATTGGATAATCCTTTATATCACTGTTATACTTATTACCTGTATGTGGTTGCCTGTTTTTTGGGGCAAACTCAGTCAGAGGCAATGTTGAGCTTTGTAAGGGGTTGCAGTTAAGGGGAGGACTCTGACCTTGGGATCCAAAGTCTTGAATAGCTGAAAATGGATCCAAGGTCAGATGTGAAGACACATCCACTGGGGGGGGATTAAAGTAGACAACACAGATCTATTGTTATGGTAAGTACATAACTTTAGATGTTATGTTGTCCTATCTTGCCTTCATTCTTACAATGATGGGTTCAGAGCCGATCCTCGGCTCCAACTCGGCCAAATACTTAGCTGAAAGTCTCAAACCTGGCTCATGGCAAGAAGGTATCCCACAACGCAGTGGTGTAATTCCCCAGATCTCATTTGCCGCTTTACGAGGTTGGATGCACTAATCTTGGCCGTGGCTAAGTTGTGATATAGTTTTCTATTTACCTTTGTCAAAACTTGCTTTTTTTGCATATATTTAGCTTTATTCTTACTAGTTTTAACTTATTGTGTCTCTTTGCTGCTTCTTGTTAAATAGTGATATTTTTTCCCCTTTAGCATGGCTTTTGCCATCGCTTTCTAGGCCCCTTTGGTATCCTGTGTAGTGGTTGTTGTTCATTGTTAGTGTCTTTATAGCTCGCTTAAGTTAGAGAGCTATACACTCGTTTAAGTTAGAGGGCTTGTACTGTTTTATTGTTTTGTGTAGAAATTAGAACCATTTTAGTTAGAGGTTCTAATTTTCTTTCCCTGGTTGTTACTCCTTGTGTTGTACTGTAGTAACCTTTAGTTTAGTTTTAGTATATTAGTCTTAGCTAATAAATATTTGCTGTTGTGTTTTTGCTGTTGCCTTTAAGGTCTTATTTGGAAAATATCTAAAGACCAAAAAGAGAGCGAACATAAGCCTTCAGGCTTTAAAAAATGTCAAAAGTGCTCGCAAAAAATGTCCATCACAGATGGACATGTTGTTTGTGTTTATTGCCCTGGTGCCATTCACCTCCAAGAAGACTGCACCTTCTGTCATTCATTTAGTGCTAGAGTTCTTCAGGAAAGAAAAAACAAGTTGATTCTAAAAGGACTCTTAAAGCCTTCTTTTGAGGAAGTCATTCATAGTGCTTCCTCCTCTTCTTCATCTCCTTCTTCAAAAAAAGGATAAATCTCATAAATGACAATCTCCACCTACATCGGCTTAGTCGGAGCCGCCAGTCAAACTCCCAAAAATTTCAAAGGCCACTACTTCCTCGGCTCCACAGTCCTCTGAGCCATCGGAAGTCCTTCTGGTTGATAGGCCTGGTACTTCATCTCCAAGGCCTTCGGAGCCGTAAGATACCTCCATTCGGAGCCGCTCCGTTGAGATTTCGCTGGTTTCTCCGACCTTGAGATCTCTAATCCTCCATAGGTCTCAATCTCCTTCCCTATCTTCCAGGTCTATAAGAAGCTTATCAGATGATGACGTGGAACGGGTGGTGCGTAGACTTCTCAAGTTGCCGGTGCTGACCAAATTATTCTCGGTTCCCACCCATTTGGTTTTGGAGCCTTCTGTGCCCACTGTTGTTCCTTCTCTGAGTCAAACTGGTCCTTCAGAGCTGGAGTGCTCGGTATCACTTACTGTGGACCTGTCGATTCCTGGATCCCCTTCGGTGTTCACGGAGCCAAAATCTGCTACGACTCTGTTGGCGCCGTCTGGTGAGTTTGGGAGCCAAGGTCGGCCCCAGGGGGATTCTTAGCCCAGATCCTCTTTGGTGCTGAACCTACCCCTCAGAGCATCGGCTCAGGTTAGCTCAGTTCCCACTTCAGCCTTGGGTCCAATCTCGTTGGCTCCGTTGCCTTCCTCTGTCTCCTCGGAGCCGAGGGAGTCTTCAGAGCTGGTGGGATCCACCTTTGAGCTTATGAGGAGCATGTTGCCTACCCATTCAGCACCACAGAAGGATACCAGTACTCATCACCCCAAGGCACCGGCTACTGTCTCAGCACCACCCATTCCTCAAGACATCAGAGACCCAGAGCCTCAGGATCCCCCATTGCGTGAACCCCTCTCATCCGAGGCCTCCCCAGAATATCCTTCTGAGGAGCCACCTCAGAAGAGAACCTGCAAGAGGAAGCATGTTGACTCCCCAGATGACTCTGTCACATCAGCCACTGACCTCGATGAGTCGGAAGGGTCCCCATGGTCATCCTCTGAAAATATCTCATTTGCAGATATTCTAGAGATCCTCAAGCAAAGAGGTGGCTGGCAGACCACCACCCCTTATGATGAGGAGTCAGTGTACCTGAAGGCTTTTGGGTCTCAACCTTCAGCCTCCTGGGTGTCTCTGCTTTTCAACGAACTAATGGACCTGGTTAGTCGAAAGACGTGGGAGTCACCCGACACTATGGAACCAGTCCCTCGGAGGCCAGACACATTTTTTTTCAGCTTCTTTGGGCAGACAAATTTCTAATAAAGGGAGTACCCATAGATGCTATGGTGGTGGCAGCAGCCACCAAGAAGGAACTTGCAGAGACTTCCTCATTTGTTCATCCTCTGAATAAAGATTCTCGAATGATGGACAGATACGGTAAGCGTATCTTTTCTTCAGTGACTTTCTCACTGCGATCACTGAACTACTTATCCTATTTTACTAGGCTACAAAGAGATCTCCTGAAAGAGCTAGGAGATACTCTACAAGGTTCATTAGCTGCGGGGGTGAATGAGAAGGTCTCCTCCCAGCTGTCCACCTTTAATTCCATTGTCAAGTCCTCCATGAGGCTCATATCATATGCAGCAGATGGAGTGAGCAGGGCAACGGGTTCCGGAGTTTCCCTTAGAAGACACTCCTGGATGCGCTTGTGCAATTTTGCAGAGCCCTTTAAGTCTGCCTTTACTAACCCCCCCTTTGATGGTTCCTCACCCTTTGGACCCAAAGTTAAAGACACTCTAACCTGGTGCGAGCAGGAAGGGAAAACTCTCTCTGCCATTGGAGTATGTATTTCTGTACTTTCAAGACCTTATCCTAAAGGTCAGAAGTGTGGAAAGATGTTGTTCAAAAGATCCCAGAGATTTTTCCAAGACACACGGGGTAATACCTTCCCAGGGGCAGAGGGGGAGGTAATAACGGTAGATGCTGTCCCAGCAGCAGACGGGGTCTGCAATACCAGGGTGACCATGATTACTTTCACGGACGCCCTTATCAGCACTCCTGAAAGGAGGCCCAACTGCTCTACTCTGGAGGCAGTCAGGGGACATTTATCAATGTACCCAGAAGCCTGGTGAAATATCACAAATGACAAATGGGTACTAAACATAATATCCAGAGGATACTCCATCGCTTTTTCCAAACCTGTCCCACAGACAAAATCATTCCCATATGTTCTACCCAATCTAAGGGAACAAGCAACTATAGAGATTCAAAAGTTGCTCCACAAAAGAGTCATCCAAGAAGTCCCCGCAGACCAAATAGGATTCGGAACTTACTCAAGATTCTTTTTGGTGGCAAAAAGAACAGGGGACTGGAGGCCCATATTAGACCTAAGCAAGTTAAACGAATTTGTCAAGAAGTCAAATTTCCGAATGGTGACACTGCAGTCTATACTTCCCTTTTTAGGGAAAAACAATTGGATGTGCTCAATAGACCTTCAAGATGCTTACTACCACATAAAAATGGACAGGACATCAAGAAGGTACTTACGCTTATGGCTGGGAGCCAGCCATTACCAGTTCAGAGCTCTGCCCTTTGGTCTCATTACAGCCCCCAGAGTGTTCACCAAATGTATGGCAGTAGTCACGGTTCACTTGAGACATCTAGGATTCCATGTGTTTCCCTAAGTAGATGACTGGCTCCTATCTGCCACCACCAAGCATCTACTTCTACAAGCCAGGAACCTATCTTTGGACATATGCAATCAACTGGGCATTACAGAAAATTTTCAAATATCTGCGTTGTTGCCTTGTCAGCATATTCCATTCATAGGCGCAGATCTAAACACTTCATCTATGGTAGCACGTCTTCCAACAGAAAGAGTTATAGCACTCAGACAGCAGATACTTCACCTCCTTCCCAAGAACAAAGTGAAAGCAAAGATAATTCTCCGGTTATTAGGACCAATGGCCTCCACAATTACACTGGTTCCTCTTGCCAGAATGCACATGAGGATTCTTCAATGGCTATTATTCTCCCGTTGGTCACTTTAAGAGCTTCCAGTGGCTCATCTGATCAGAATAACGGAATCTTGCAAGAACGACTTGAGATGGTGGATGCACTCCACTCATGTGACAATAGGCAGACCCCTTTTTCCACTTTAACCAGTAGCTACAGTGACCACAGACGCTTCCCAGGTAGGGTGAGGGGGGACATTATCTGGGAAGAACAGTCCAAGGTACATGGCAGGAACATGAGGCTCACTTGCATATAAATGTTCTAGAGATGAGAGCAGTGCTTCTTGTGTTGCAAGCACTTCAAGACTCTCTCCCTCTAGGGACTATTGCGATCCAGTCAGACAATATGTCTGTGGTTTGGTACATAAACAAGCAGGGAGGGAACCAGACCTTACCCCCTTTGTCGAGAAGCCCTAAGAGTATGGCATTGGGCAGTTTCTTCCCAGCGCTTTCTAATCGCAATACACATTCTAGGGAAGTCCAACGTGATAGCGGATAAGTGGAGCAGAGCAATCCTAATGCCTCACGAGTAGTCTCTCAATCACAATGTAGTGGAAATGATTTTCCAAACATGGGGACAGCCTTGCTGTGATCTCTTTGCCACTCCCATGAATGCCAAGTGCAGCAACCACTTTACACTAATTCCACCTCTGGGGGAGACACCAAGAGACACACTTGCTCACGATTGGCCCTCGGGACTTCTGTATACCTTTCCACCATTTCCTCTCGTACCTAAAGTAATTCAGAAAACACAAACTTGGGAAGCAGGATAATTCACATTGCCCCTTACTGGCCTCGCCAAGTTTGGTTCCCCTCCTTTAACCTCACCTTCAGGAGAAGCCTTGGATTCTGGACCCAGTGCCAGATCTGCTGCCTCATATGTCAGGGGAGCTTCATCCTTCTCTTCACACCTTAAAACTGACAGCTTGGCTGCTCCACTTCCCAGTTTAGGCCAGGCTTCACAATTTCACTCTTACGGTTAGACATATCTTAATGTCCTCCCATAAATCTTCCACTAGAAATCTGTATTCTAGTAAATGGAAGAGGCTTTCCCTTTGAGCTCAAGATAAGAACATTGATCCTTTCTCTGCACCTATTCATTCTATTTTGGAATTTTTGTCGGAACTGTTTCAACAAGGCTCAGCTGCAGCAACCATCAAAGTTCAACTTGCTGCAATTTCAAATTTTCATATTGGTGATACTACTTCCAACTTAATGTCACACAGGTTGTGTAGAGCTTTCTTAAAAGGTGCTTCCTTATTAAGACCTCTCTTCAAGGAACCCCTTCCTCCTTGGGATCTAAATTTTGTTTTGTCTCATCTCACGTTACCTCACTTCGGGCCCTCCTCATCTTCAGACCTTAGGTTCCTTTCATGGAAGACCTTGTGTCTAGTGGCTATAACTTCTGTTGGAAGGGTGTCAGAATTGCAAGCTCTTTTTATTAAACCACCATATTTGATTTTTAATAAGGATAGGGCATCCTTACGTACAAACTCATCCCTTCTACTTAAAGTCTCTTCTCCAAACAACATAAACCAATCCATAGAACTTCCAGTATTCTTTCCTAACCATAGCAACAAGGCAGAGTACAAATTACATCAACTGGATGTGCACAGAGAACTCAGATTCTGTTTGCATAGAACCAAAGACTTCAGAAAATCTGACCAATTATTTCTATCCTTCTCTGATGCAAAAAGGGTTCTTCACTCTCAAAAACTACTCTTAATGGCTTTCAAATTGTATTACATTCATCTATAACTCAAATCACAAAGATTTACCTTTCAAAGTGAAGGCTCATTCCACTAGAGCAATGGCTACGTCATGTGCCTTTCAAGCCAGAATTCCCATAGATAATATTTGTGCAGCAGCTACTTGGACTACTCCACATACTTTTATCACTCATTACAAAGTGGATTTGGCCTCTAGGGACAGGGCATCCTTTGGTTCCAAGGTACCCTGGAAAAAGGTGCTAGGGACACTGTCCCATCATTGTAAGAATGAAGGCGAGATAAGACAACATAACATAAAGAAGTTATTTACTCACCATAATGTTCCATATTTGTTGTCCATCTTGCCGTTCATTCTTACAAACCCTCCCTCCTTCCTCCTGCCAAAGACTCCTTGTGGACCTGATAGATTTCCATTACCTTCAGGACTTCTTTGTCTCAGCTTGTTTCTCCTTCCAGTACATTTAGTATAGACTTAGAAAAATTTTTATATGTATATGTTTGTAGATATGTATATAGTGTACATTTTGTTCAGTATTAGCAGCAAACAGGATCTGGGGAACTACACCACTGCATTGTGAGATACCTTCTTGCCATGAGCCAGGTTTGAGCTAAGTATTTGGCCGAGTCAGAGCCGAGGATCGGCTCCGAACCCATCATTGTAAGAATGAACGGCGAGATGGACAACAAACATGGAATGTTATGGTGAGTACATAACTTCTTTTTTTGCTATTTGAAAATGAGTAAATGTTTTCCATCTAAGTTAAGGAGTGTCTGCCTTTTGATATTGTATTTTCAAGCTGTACAGTTGCATTTCTCATTCTCTGGTGTCTCGAATCCCATTTCTTGCTTAATCATCTGTGCGAGTAGTAGTGTTTCTGTGTCGCCAAGCTACTAGTAAAATTTGAAATACCCCAGAATAGTATGGTGGCCATATTTACCTGATTTTCTTTTTTAGCATGGCTTTGTTCCTTCATATAATGAATGCTATGTCCACACAGTATAACATTATATTACTTTTCCTTTGTTATCATCTCTCCATTGACTTTGAATGACACCACCATGAATTAATGCTTTTTGATGGCTTCTGGAGACAGTGATGGATTTTTTCAGTGACTGCATTTGAATATTAGTTTTTGCATGCTTCTTCTAAACAGATATTTATGATTGTTTCTTCTTTCAGCCAACAACAATGGCCAAATAAATTAGTCAGAGCTTTGAAAGCTTTAAATATTTTGTTTGGGATACCCCTCCCTCACACTCTCAATTCCTTCTTTTCTTTTGTTTATGTTTATGCTGCACACTCATTTAAGAATAACAGCTAACGGTGACAGTGCTTACTAATGCAGACAAGATGATATAATTCGCTGTGATAAATTACAAAAGGGGAACTTTGAGGAAAGGTAATGTGGCATGCAGACATCAAAGGCAAGGAGACCTATACATTAAACTACTGTGCCGTACTGCTGTATACTGATGTGTCACTGTGATATAGCACTGGGGCTTTTCTGCCAGACCTATACTGAAACAGGGTTCTAATGCTCAGCTGGACTTTCCAGTTTGACAAATGCAAACAAAGTACAAACTGTTAAAAATCATTATTTCTTTTTATGTGGCTTTTTAAGGGTCAGATTAAAGGAAATGAAAAGGACGTTATGATGAGAATAAATAAATAATAGCCTCATGTAGTTGTCCTTTATGTGAATTGTTTGGGGGTCACACTACAAGAAAGTGAACTGGTAAGAACCAAGATTCATATCCAGATACTCTGCTTTTAGCCAACACACAAGAAAGCATAGCGTATGGCATGGTAAGTCTATTTAAATGACATAAATAATTTTCAAATGACCCAGGCTGTCTTCACAACCACCTAGAATAAATTCTTTATCACATCTCCGACTTTCCCATTCTGTCTAGCTGTTTCAGTATGTGCATCAGTATTTCGGCCTTGTTACTGCTGCACTGGATAAAGTAGGCTATGGTCCTTGTAGCAAGTAGTAACTCAAGGAACTAGAAACCCACTCTTATAAAATATGGTAAAGGGTGTCTGACAGCATTAGATTTGTTAATATTCTAAGTAAATGCAGGTGGTAGCAATCTAAGCACTTTTTTAATCATTAAATACACAGAAGCAATACATATTAATGAAAAACATCGCAGCTTTTGCAATTGCGATATTTAGAATGCTTTATTTCACTTAGGATATGCTTATTCAGAAGGAATGTAATTCCTGGAAGTAACTGTCAGCTTGATACCTTCAGATTGCTTACGGAAAGCCTTTATGAACTTTAGATGTGGAACGAAATTACTGTCTCCCAAACTTTAGTCCTAAAATGCAAAAATAAAAAAAAAATCTACTAAAAGTATTGGTGTAGTATACATATATTTTAAAAACAGTATGAGCAACGAATGTTATCTTTTTTCCTCTGACAAAAAAAGAAAAGCAATTGTACCATTTGTGCACTAAAGGAAACCTCAACAATAACAATGGTCTGACAACAGGAAGGGCTTGACCCTCCTGGCTACAGGAAAACCTATGCAGACAGGATAAGTCATTAATTCTTATCTTTGAACTATCTCCAGTATTCAGAAAAGAAAACATAGTAAGCGGCCCCCTTGCACTTGCTTCATTTTATGTCCTTTTCTTACTTCTTTGTGCCTTTTGTTGAGTCTTATTATACTGGCATTCAATGAGAATATGATAATTCCATAGACTATCAACAAGGCAGAAATTGAAGAAAAAATATCTTAAGTGACTCCTTATGTTTTTTTATTGTCTTGTATCTTGTAATTTCATTTTGTCCCATAGGAATAGTCTGCTTTATCTTTGAACTCTCTAATTTGTCTTCCCATTTCCTTTAGCATTACCTTAAATATCGAAGTTAGGATATGTCCAGAGCTAATGCAAAGTACTGGATTTCATTTTATTGCCGAAATAAAAGCTTATCCTTGTAGAGTTTGAGTTTATTCTGCTGACAAAACTTGCAAAATATTTTTTGTCTTAAAATCTCAGGCTTTTGCCATTTTTGTTTTTGATTTTTTTTTTCTATTTTTTTGGAAGTCATAACTGCCCAGATAGGGACTGTCCCGCATAAAAAGGGACATGTAAAGCTTGCCAGACATTTTACACTGCATTGAAAAAGGAAACATAAATAATACAAATATCTATATCGTATATCACTCATAGTTGATAGTTGCAAAGATCATTGCCTGGCAGAGACTACTGCATGCCAGAACTGGCTGTCTTAATGTTAATTATCTAGCGGATGTATCTAACTTATTATCTAGTAGATGTATCTAACTCATTATCTAGCGGATGTATCTAACTCATTATCTAGCGGATGTATCTAACTCATTATCTAGCGGATGTATCTAACTCATTATCTAGCAGATGTATCTAACTCATTATCTAGTAGATGTATCTAACTCATTATCTAGCGGATGTATCTAACTCATTATCTAGCGGATGTATCTAACTCATTATCTAGCGGATGTATCTAACTCATTATCTAGCAGATGTATCTAACTCATTATCTAGTAGATGTATCTAACTCATTATCTAGCGGATGTATCTAACTCATTATCTAGCGGATGTATCTAACTCATTATCTAGCGGATGTATCTAACTCATTATCTAGCGGATGTATCTAACTCATTATCTAGCAGATGTATCTAACTCATTATCTAGTAGATGTATCTAACTCATTATCTAGTAGATGTATCTAACTCATTAGCAGATGTATCTAACTCATTATCTAGTAGATGTATCTAACTCATTATCTAGCAGATGTATCTAACTCATTATCTAGCAGATGTATCTAACTCATTATCTAGTAGATGTATCTAACTCATTATCTAGCGGATGTATCTAACTCATTATCTAGCGGATGTATCTAACTCATTATCTAGCGGATGTATCTAACTCATTATCTAGCAGATGTATCTAACTCATTATCTAGTAGATGTATCTAACTCATTATCTAGTAGATGTATCTAACTCATTAGCAGATGTATCTAACTCATTATCTAGCAGATGTATCTAACTCATTATCTAGCAGATGTATCTAACTCATTATCTAGCAGATGTATCTAACTCATTATCTAGTAGATGTATCTAACTCATTATCTAGCAGATGTATCTAACTCATTATCTAGTAGATGTATCTAACTCATTATCTAGTAGATGTATCTAACTTGAGTTTTCTGATTTTTAAACTGATATTATCTCTTTGATTTCTTTTTCTAGCTTAAGTCTCCAGATAACCCAGTGGTAGCTAACACTCATAACCAAGATGCAGATTTCAACTTTTTTAATGATGGCGAGACTAAAATAGGTAAGAAATGAGTGAAATAAAGGAAGACTGGTTATAGGTCAGAGAAATGTGTTACAGATACAGCCTGTGGCAGGGGTGTCTGAAAGTCATGCATGCCAAATTGAGGGAATATTACCTGTTTGACCGAGTTGCAGTAGTGACATGCAAAAGCCATGCTGTGTTCCTGAATTTAAAATATGTCCTGTCAAAAGTGTCTGGGTAACAAATAGTTTGTATTTCATTTATTAAAACATGCTTAACCAGGACAGGTAAAGTGGACCAAGTGATTCAGCCCAGGCAGATGGATTACTGCTGTCATTCATACCATCACATATTTAATTATAGCCCTTGGGTCACAATGCTTTATTTACAAAAAATAACGGCAACATCAGAGAAGTAAGCTAAACTGTTACTGGTCATAATCCGAATTTGATGTGAAGTGTATACACAGGGAAAAGTATATGAAACAGCTGCTGCCTAGCATAAGTAAGTAGTATCAATCAGGACATGTGATTAAGAACAGGAGCATGGCAAAGCCAAGTGGCAACAGATGAGGGTTATTTATCTATCTGTTTACTGGGGTAGTGCACTGATCCATAGCCTGAAAGCATACATATATACAACAGTTACTATATAAATGCAGTATTCATTTGATTCTCTTTTAATAGCAGCATTCTTATTATTCTTTACAGCGGCAGTACTAAAACCATATTTCCTAGTCTATGGGAATTATTTCATGTACTGCCTGCAAAGTATAATGTGGTTCTTTTACTTACTGTTTTTGGTTTCATTTTTTTATTTATTTATTGTATTTGCATGATACAGTGAATGGCTTGTAAGGGTCACTTTTTTTATATATTTTATTTTTTTTTTAGTTTTAGTTTTTGCACTATACATTGAAATGTCTGTAAGGGCTTATCTCTGTGGTTTAACAAAGTCAAAAAAGTTGTTTGTTATTTTATATACTACTTTCTGTTTTTTTTTGTACAATACAATGATCAATATTTAAGTGGTTATTTTCTTACAGTATATCTATAAGGCTGATAAGAAGACTCAGTGCTTCATTTTAGCTGAATTCATCTGAGTTGTGTTCACTGCAGTCTTGTAAAAGCCTTACTTGGTCCATTTATATTTTATTCACTACAAAAGATGTGAAAAGCAGGGCTTTAATAAATCTTGAAAACTGTTCTCCCTGAAGAATTCATACATTCTCTTCCGCACCATCCTGCTAGATGTCAATGTTTTTAGCTCTGCATATTCATTCATGAAGGTGTAAGGGGGTTTTCTCCCTTTTCAAGTTTTCATATGTTGTCACTGGACAAAGCTAATTTACATGAGAGTCCATGTGTTATATCACATGCATACTCAGGTAAGTAGCTTCAGGGCTAAGCATTTCTGTGTTTAGAAGTGCTGGATTTTGTGCGTTCATAGAAGTACACATTGAGCCACCTCATATGTCTGAAGTAAGCTGTTTCTGTCTAAGTATCTCTGGCATATATTCTGAGAGGAAGACTACTATTGCAGACTAATGTGTACAGCGGTATATTACCAGTTATTTATTTAAAATTGTAACTATGCTCAAAGATAACCTTGCCTAATACAGCTCCATCCTACTCCAGTTAGAACTACCCATTTGTTTTCTCCCTGCAGCTCTACTTTGCTTTGAAGTCACCAGACACCTCTCTCTTTTCTCAGGCATGAATGCTGTGCCTTTTGGCTTTTCCCGGTTAGGGGTCGCCACAGTGGAACTCTGGTCCGCTAATGATTGGCAGTAGACTTTTACGTGCCGAGTTGCCAGCCCTGATGCACAACTTTCAATGAAGGTACACCCATTCATGCATGTCTCCACACAGAAGACACTCTATCTGAGAGTCGAACCGGACAATGTCATACTGTAAGGCGACAACACTACCACAGCACCACCACCGCAGTATTTTCTCAGGCATGAATAAAATAAATAATGTGGTAGGGAATAATCGGCCACAGAAATAATGAGTGGATTCATTTTTTAAGTTGTTACTAGACGTAACTAATACACAATGATCTGCAAACTGATTTTTGTTTGAGATGTCTGATAATATATTTAGCGTACATTTTTGAAATAAATACATTTTGTTTCAATAGCTATACAAACTAGATTAAAAAAAAAAAAAAACTAATGAAAAAGGGTTAATCAGAAATGCAGGAAACGTAACTCGATTTTCCTTCCCAATAATTAGTTTGGAACTCAGCAGTTTGCACTTCTTGTGGCATTTGTAGTGTGTTTTCTGCTTTATGGAACTGACATTTCACCCCTTTCTTCAGTCTTTTCTTACTGTTAAAGAGGGGAACCCAAAAGGCAAACAGGGTGGCTTTTGTTTTATTAAATGCTAGTCAAAATTTAGTTGTGTTGTCAACAATGAATTGGTAATAGTCTGGATCTTTTGTGGGCCATTACTTTCAAATGAAGCTATTCTTGTCAGTGCGTCTTATCACACTGTTTGATTTCAGATTTTGTCCTTGTATGGGAGCTGGACCACAAGGAAAAAGAGATGAAGACAGAAAAGAGCACTGAAGAAAAAGGAACTATAGATCAACACGCAAAGTGGCGTGATAAGTTTCTCCATAAACTCTCGAAAGCAGGAATAAAAATGGAAAAGGTAAGAGTATAGAAATAGTTTGTGAGCATATCCTGTCGTTGGAAACTAGCTTTAGTGGTACTGCTCTCTAATGACAAAACAAAATTATAATGATAGTAATAATAATAATAATAATAATTATTATTATAATAACAGGGCAAAGTGCTGCTATTATAACACAGAAAATTATGCATAGGCAAAAGTGTACTTAGTAACCTTATTTATGAATTATGTTAACACTAAGATATAAGGTAGAAGAATAATGTGGTTGAAAGTCTAAATTAAAGCATATTGAAAGTACTATAGAAAATAGGACCAAAACATCAGTAACTATATTACAATCATAAGGAAAGCTGAACCTTGAACTTTTGGGTATATATAGCACTAATACAGTTTACAGTAAGTAGTAATGAAGCCTCATATTCAGTGAAATTATTTACCCTGTGCATGAGGCATAGTGTGGAGGTAGTTTATCCAATGAGTTGACAACAGTTCAGACAGACACTGTGGAAACTGTGCTTCTGTCTGCCCAGAGAACAGAACTGAAGTGGCATAAATAGTGCATTTTGCATATCTGCACTATCTACCTGACAACAGATTTGCAAACAGGGAGATTAGTGGTGAATATGAATGGAAATTAAAATACCTGGTGTAGCCATACTGGCTGCCTTACAAGGGATTTGTATATAAGATCTTTGGGGGTTGTAGCATTCAGTGACAAAGGTCACACAGCTGCATCTTGTACCTGTATATAGTGCAGATGTTCAGCGGGTATGTGTAATGCAACTTAAGATTCACAGCAGAGCAGCCATGTGCAGACTACAAGGGAGCAGCAGACAAGGCATTCAAGAGCTGTACATAATGTAACGTAGAAAGCACTGTGCGATGTACAAGGCAGTGGCTGTCATGGTGCATTGTGAGGGTTGCTTTGTGCAGTCATAGCTAAACAGTGCAGAAGACACTAAGGATGATGGGACAACATGATGGTACTGTGAATAGCAGAACCTATTGCAACTCTCTGTAGCAGCCCGTGTGCCAGTGCAACCTAAGACATAGGTGCACTGCAGCATTGAACACCATACAGGGAAAGAGAATGCCAATGTATGTCACCGGGGCTAGGCTAGTATGCAGAAACTTCTACAGTACAGATAAGAAACATTTATAAGTATGTTGCTCTTATTACCTGGTTCTTGTACCACATGTTCATTTGTGTTAGATATGGCCTTTTTACTCCATGCTCACAGTTATGTAATATAGAGACTATAGAGTCCTGGCAAACATGAGACTAAACTGATATCAATAAAGTCCACCAATGCACATTAATGCTGTTATTTAATTGCACTGCTATAACTGTAATGGCAGCATTATATAGACAACAACATCCAGTATGTGACTTTGGGTATGATAGTCAAACAAGAACAATTTCTCTGAGGTGTTTAGGACCTAAACACTTTACAAATAAAGTAAGTGAAACAGAACAGCTCAGAAAATTTCAGTTTATGAAATTCCATTACAAGGATAAAAGCAACAGTAAACCATTTGCAATATCTTTATGGAGCTCCTAAAACTAGTATAACTGGAGCAGTCCAACAGCTGATGAAGCACTGAGTTTCCGAGACAGTGAATGATAGAAAAGACTTCAACCTGATACCTCGGTTTGCATTCTAGGAGCTGGTTTCAGTCTATTGTTAGCTGAGTGGAAAAGGCAGAATGGATATCAGGGCATCAGCAACTCTTTGCGATTGACAGGATATAGGCCATGTGAGGCTTGTAAGTCTCAGTAAAGACCTTAAACACAGAACTGAAAGCAACAGTTAGCTAGTGCAGATTCTATAGTACTGGAATGATGTTATCATAATGGGAAGAATCTGTTAGATGTACAGCTGGAAATGTTAGCCCCACTATAGTCACTGCAGGCTATGGCTAAGGGCTGCAAAGAATAGGGTGCAGCAGTAATCAAGACACAAGAGCAGCACATACATGACCACAGGAAGGTCTCTGGGTGAATGAGTACTTAATTTAGTTGTTATTCCTAATGCACAAATTTTAAATTTGCTTCACCTGGTCCCTAAGTGAAACTATGCCATCTATGATAACAGCCAGAAAGTACACACTTCTAAAACACACACATGCAGGCACATGCTCATATACACACTCACACACACACACACACACACACACACACACACACACACACACACACACACACACACACACACACACACACACACATACATGCACCCACACCCACAGACACACACACGAAATACATTCTACCATATTCAAATATGGGAAAACAGGGAAATGTGGAAGGCTGTATAGCTGCATACATGACCGCAGTCATCATCATCTGTATAAGTCTGTCAGTTCACATCCAATTAAGGATATTCCTTGAGGAGTATTCAAGGAATGTAGTGCTGATACATGGTCCTTAAAGAAGGAGAGCTACTGCTTGATGCCACCAGCATAAGAATGATATCTTAAAACTCTCATAATGATCTCACCCAGTGATAACATACACACAATGAAAAGTAACAAAGCAAGGAGAGTGGCTTGGGAAGCCTTACATTCTAAGACTGTTCCTTAGGGAGGAAATAACTCACAGTATCACTCTCTGAGTGCTTTGTGAAGGGAAAGTGGCTAACCAGTTAAGGACTGTACCAGAAAGCCCACAGCAAATTCACAGGTTATCAGTGAAAACCCCATGACCACTGGTGACAAATGCCAACAAGAGATCAAGGAGGACCAAGATGTAATATTCATAATGGTCTTTCATCACATGGTACTCATTTAGTATCCTGGCATAAGCAGACTTGGCATTGTAGCAGCCCCTGAACCAAGGCTGATAGGGATTGAAGAACCATAATGTGTTTAAAAATATTCAGGCTGCATATATACAATCCTCTGTGTTAATACTACCCAACAAAGTTTGGTTAGAAACTGGGCAGTAATTTTCCATAATATGTGAATCTAAAGATTATCCCCAGGATGCACGAACAGCCGTTTTCCATGCAGGAACATTGTATGAGCTACTGCATGGAAAATGGCTGCCTAGCGATCCAGGAAAGTGCCGTTTTCACGTGCACAAGCGGCCCTACACTTTTCCTGCATGGAAAGCCGTGTGTGCGATAAAATCACCTCATTTGCTGATAAAAACCATGCAAATTAGGTGATTTCGCGATCCACGAAGCTGGCCTGACTGCGTGCAGGATCAGTGTCAGAGCAGCAATGTAGTCAGTTAGTAACTGACTACATTTCTGCATCTGAGCAAACGGAGGCAGGACAGCTTGTGGAAAGCATGTATTACAGTCAAACACACATGCCAATGGCCAAATATAAGGCTGTTGGCATTAATAATAGCTTATTTTTTTATGAAATCAAACGTTTTTTTTTTTTGGCCATTCACAGCCGTTTAAGCTTAGGGCAGTGGCGTGCAAACGGGATCATGCCGAAAAAAAAAAAAGAGAGAAAAGTCAATTTTAAGATAATTCTTCATTTTGCCATTATAGTCAATGGCATGCAGAATGTAAACAATGTGAGGTAGCGCTGGTTATCAAGGGGAAAGGGTCCGTCCATCTAAGTGCAGTAACTAAGGACTTACACACTGGGGTATGCAAATGAGGGGAGTTATAATTAATCACAGATTTCCTCAAAGTGTCAGCTTGTACCTAACCGTGTAGGTGCAGCAATACAACAGTGCAAGTATAAGAGCTGAATGACTTCACAAGGGGTGTGTCATGCTTACTGTAATCTCATTGGAATTCTGTGGCCCGTGTTTGCTAAGCACAGCTAAGGAAGGGTGTGTGTCTGAGGCTGTATTGTCTTATTCCATGAAATACAGAGCATGTTCGCATCCAGGGAGGGCCATTTCTGCTTAAAACTGCTTACATTAGCTAAACAGGTGTGTGTGGCATGCAGCAGGCATAAAAAAACAACAACAACAACAAAAAAAAAAACAGAGGAAATAGCATAACTGTTTACATCTGAGCACCAGGTATGCGCGACATGCCTCGGGGCTTAAATAGGAAGGAAGTGGGAAGGGGAAACAGCAGTAAGAAGGCAATCAAGGAGAACTAGCATATCTGGCAGGTGGAATGTATCAGAATCAGCCAATTACGCATGCAGCAGCCCGGCACACAAATATAAACTATGCAAACACCCTACAGACTTTTTTTTACCACAAACTCTACACCACCAGTGTACACAGATGGGAGATTTTTAACTGGCAAAAATAACTAAATATGTTAGCGGCCGCTGCTGCTTTACTCCATCAGTATGTGCTAGAGACTGAGGGTGGTGAGGAGGAGAATGCTGACAACTGACCCACAATGAGGAGGAGGAGGAGAAGTATGTACAGACCCAGGGTAACCTACTAGGGCCTACATGAGCTGGAGATAGTAGAGCGCTATAGGGTGGACAGGGAAATTCTACATCAAATCGTTGAGCTGTGCTGGCCACGCTGTACACACAGAACTAATACAGGTGAACCCATCCCAGTGGATACCAAGGTATGAGTAGACTTAAGAATACTAGCCACAGGTACCTTCCAAACACCAACTGGAAATATCATGGAGTTCTCACAGGCATCAGCAGCCAGGGTACACCACCAGTTCCTGGTTGTCATGACACAACATGCCAATGAGCACATATATTTCCTCACTGTCCATGAGGTGCTGACCACACATATGCGTCTCTTCCACGGTATAGCAGAATACCCTGAAGTAGTTGGTGCTATAGACTGTATGCACATCCACATCAAAGCACCACCCGGTGAGCGGGGCAGGGTCTGCATAAACCACAAGGGCTTCACCTCCATCAACTGCCAGGTCATGTGCAATGCCCAGGGCATTATCATGAATGTGTGTGCTGGCAGCCCTGGAAGCTATCATGACTCCCACATCTGGCATTGCTCACAGCTGTATCAGCCATTTGCCAGGGGGGACATCCCATTTGGCCATCTAGTAGGGGATGTTGGCTGTGCACTGGAGCCGTTGCTGATGACACCCATCAGAAATGCACACACACCCAAACAAGAACACCATAATGAGGCACACGCACAAACCAGGATCATTATAGGGCATGTGTTTGGGATACTGAAGTCACAGTTCCGTTGCCATTATATATCTGGTGGAGCCTTGCAGTACTCTCCAGCTACATGTACACAAATGTTCATAGTATGTGCCATGCTACACAATATGATCCTGCAGAAACAGTTGCAGCAGGAACAGCAGGGGGCATGGCCACACAGCCCCCCACCATTGCCAAGGCCAGCACAGGCACAGAGGGACTTGGAGGAGGAACATCCAGAGCCTGCCCCGTAGGCAGAAGGAGGCATGCACAGTTTGCCCAGGCCTTGGCAAAGAGGCAACGCATAGCACACACAGTGATACTGTAGTGACCCAGGGACTGATACCTCTCTCCAAATCACACAGACAGTAAAAGGGATGCCAAACATGACACTTCCTGAGCTTTACCATGTACAGGGAGTATACTATGTGCATTCAACATAGTCAGCCCTCCAGCGCTGTCCTCAATACTGGCCCAGCAACAAAGTAAGTCACACTTCCTATCAATTACTGAATGGAGTAGTATGTTCTCATACTTGTATGTATGATATGGATGCAAGCATGCAAGGGAATTGGGCGGCTGAATGGGAGAGCAGCAGACAGCTATGTGGGACAGCAGGAAATTCAAAACAAGTACTGGTGTCACCATACTAGGAAGCACTACACAAGGTGACATCCCCCACTGCAGTACATGTGATGGCCCAAAGAACTGTGGGTGCCAGTAGGTCACACACATGGATGTCAATGAGGGTCACATATCTACCACCAGTCTCACCCAGCAGGACAGGTGTAGATGACCATGAAGAAAGGCTGGGCTAAGGCCCCAAATGATGGCAATGGTGAACAGCCCCCCCCCCCCCAATCAGACCTACACAGAGGTACTACAACAGGTCTGGCAGTTGCATTCCAGTTCTGAAAGGTAAGAAGTCTGAAACTGAAATATATGCTATTAAGATCTAACATGTGTACTCTACTGATATGCCTCCTGTCCATGATAGGCCACAATACAATATGAAATGGAAGCCAACAGAGTAACCGAAATACCAGTACAATCATTTCAAATGTTAAAGTCTGCAGGTGTGCACCCCCCCCACAATCCCATTTAGAAATGCAGTAACAGATGGTCTGCACCACTCTCAAATGGCCTACAGTCCTCTGGCAAAGGCCCATGTCTCACCCATAGTGCCAATGTATGGAATGTCAGGGGGTCCCAGCTAACAACCTAACAGTAAACAGAAAACAAATGCAAGACCATGTTGACAAATGCCAGTAACATGCCTCCCCATGTCCTACTGCAAGGACTATGGATCAGGCCATAAATACTACTGGAATAAAGGCCCAAGTATAAGGATACATCTGAGATATTGCTTACATAGTGTTAGATGGAGGAGAGAATAACAGAGGGGGGTGTAGAAGCATGGATGTCATGTGTGAAGTCTGAAACTCTGTCTGCCCATACTACTCCCAACTGCAAACCCATGAATGAATAGCCACTAAACCACTTGTAAACCACAATGTGAAGGTAAACTGACCAGATATATTAGTCCTGCCTCTGGGATAACCTGAGTGTATATAGGTTCATAGGTAGGTACTAGGCTATTGGCCCTAGGGCCTATACAAGCCTAGCCAAAAAGGTACCCTGGCTTTTGCCACCCAAGAAAATTATTTTCCTGTGCCCCTGTCAAGCAGAACCACAGAAGAAATCCCCGGGTGAATTTCCTATTACCCATCCAATCATCAAGATTTTTCTTGAAGAGTGCTAATGAGGAGCTCTGTTTGACATAGATAGGTAGTCTGTTTCAGAGTATGGGAAGTCTCTGGGACAGGAATCTATCCCTCCAGCATGTTGTGTTTATTGTGGTGACAAGGTTTAGGTCCCTAGAGTGTGTAGCTCGGAGGGATTGGGATTTCTTTAAATGGAGCATGTCCATCAGCTCTAGGTTTGACATAGCTTTGTATGTTAGGCAGAGATCGCCTCTGAGTAGGCGATATGCGACAGAGTAAAGCTGGAGTTTTTTGAGTTGGTCTGTGTAAGGCATCTGTTTGAGGCCAGTAATCCTCTTTGTGAGGTATTTCTGTGGCCTTTCCAGCTGTTGCAGATGTCTTGTGATGTACATACCAAACGGGGCATTATACTCTATAATGGGTCTAATGAGGGATGAGTACAGTGGGACAATGACCTCCTTTTTTCTGGATGAAAAGCCCTTAGTGATGAGGTGTGCCACAGAGAAGGATTTCCTGACTGTTGTGGCGATGAGGTTATCGAACGTGAGACCACTGTCCACCTGTGTCCCTAAGTCTCTCATCACACTTTCAATGTTTAGTGTACTGCCACCTATGTGGTAATTCATGGGTACATGTTTTTTTCCAAAGCTTGAGCCCATGGCTCTAGCACCAGGCATCTGTTTCTGTAAGGCCCGTTTCTAGAATATCCTCATCATTTGGGGATTCAATAATGGCTCCCAGTTTGCAGTCATCTGCGAACTTTGTTAGCCAGAGTCCCTTAGTGTTGGCCTGTACTTCAGAGAAGTAGATGCCAAACAAGAGTGGTCCCAGGACTGAACCCTGAGGTACTCCACTTGTCACTTGTCAGGAGCTGGATTTGGAGTCAGCTACTTTTACAGTCTGGGTTCTATCAGTAAGCCAGTTGGCAACCCATCGAGTGACATAGGGATTTATGCCCAGCTTAGTAAGTTTATCTATGATTCCAGAGTGAGGGATGGTGTCGAAGGCCTTGGCAAGGTCCAGATAGGCTGTGTGGACCACCTTACCCTCGTTCACAGCTCTGGAGACTGATTCGAAGAAGTCAATCAGACTTAGGAGACAAGATTGGCCCTTCACAAACCCAAACTGGGTTGGGTCAAGTGTTTGAAGGTTGCCAATATCTTTGTTTATAAGTTCCATGATAATGCGTTCCATGCCCTTGCAGATCAGGCTTGGCAGACTGATGGGACGGTAGTTCCTGGGATCCAAGGTGGATCCCCCCTTGTGGAGTGGGATAACTGTAGCTGTGCACCACTCAGTGGGCACAAAGCCTGAGGTGAGGCTATGATTAAACATGACACTTAGGTGAGGTGTCAATTAATTTTGTAGTTCATGTAGTACACAGCCTGGGATGTCATCTGGTCCCATGGATGCTGTATTCTTAGCTTTGGAGAGTGCGGTTTCTACCTGTGTGGTCGTAGTACCAGAATTTGGCAATCTTTTGGTATTGAGATGGGCCCTTTAGGGGGTGAGAGGGGGTTGAAGTTGGCATTAAATCGATCTGCCAGGATATTGGCAATATCCTTGGGATCAGTATATTTAATGCCATTCTGTTGTAGCTCAGAGCAGATCTGAGCATTACCATTTAGATTCTTGACATAACTATAGAATGCCTTGTGGTTGTCTTTGGAATCTTTGGCAATTTTATTTTCATAACTAGCTTTTGAGGATTTTATAAGGGATCTCAGCTTCTTACTGAGGCTGGTGAGGGAGTTTTTTGCACCCTGGGATTTTCCTCTTTTCTGCAACAGTTTCTTCCTTCTGTTATATAGTTTGTTTATAGCAGGGGACCATCAGATTGGTTTCCTTTTTTTGGAGAAGAGCATCTATTTGGGATGGCACGAGTCATGCACGAGTGGATGTGCTCGTACAGTGCCTTAGTGTAGGATTCTGCAGTCATACTTTCAGATCCTGTCTGCATGGGTGTCATGAAGTTTGCCATTTCTGACTTCAGTAGCATGAAGCTGGCTTTGGAGACATTTTTCTAAGGAGGTTTCCTTACTGGGGGGTGGGGGTGGGATGTGGATGTCAAGGGTGATTTGCTTATGGTCATACCTGACCAATGAGGGGGTGACCACTGGTGTGGAGCATCTATCTCCCATGTTGGTAATGACCAGGTCTAGGATATTGGAGCTCCTGGTGGGACAATGGATTAGTTGATCCAGGGCGTAGTTGAAAAGCACCCTGTATTAGGGTGTTTGGTTGTATCTTAATATTTTCCAGTATGTTTAGAAAGGTGTAGTGAGAATCTTGGGGCATGGTGGGGGATCTGTAGCAAGCTACAATTTGGATTGCAGTCTTACCTAGTTTTAGTTGCACCTGGAGAATTTCAGATGCATTGTGTTGGACAACTAGCCTGGAGGTGTGAATATCCTTGGTGAATATGGACACTCCTCCACCTTTGGTGTTTTGGTCTTGGTTTTGTGGCCGAAAAGTGTGGTAAGAGTTGTAGCCTGGTATTGCAGGGATGATCTGTGGAGCCCTGAACCAGGTCTCAGTTACTGCACAGATATCAATGTTCTCCATTTTTAGGAGTGCCTCGAGAGAGTGCATTTTGAGGTTTAGACTTCTAGCATTGAGTAGCATTGCCTTCAGATTTTGCATGCTTGTATCTGTTACGTTGGTGGTTTTATCCTTTGAACCTTGCCTAAAAAAGGCACTATAGGGGTGGCAAGAGCTTTACCCAATAACCTGAATCCCAGGGGTGACAGGTGCAGACCATCTCTGGCAAAGCATCATGGTTTGTCGATCCTGTCTTCCCAGGCAGACAAATACTGGATCCCCTTTGAATGACACCAGAAGATGAGCCAATTGTTGAAGTCAATCATTTTGTCCTTATACTGTGGTATCATTCTGGGCGAAGGCAGGATGCTACTCAGGGCTGGGGTCATACCTGCCTCGGCCACATGATCCAAGAGCTCTTCCATGTCTCTTTTCATGTAATCCAGGGAGGTATGCCTCAAGTCATTCTCTCCTGCATGGACAATGACAGAGTTGTATTTATACTTGTTGTGGAGTGACTTGAGTGCATGCATTATGTGGCGGATCCTGGCACCCAACAGGCAGCTG
Organism: Protopterus annectens; assembly: GCF_019279795.1. NCBI lineage: Eukaryota > Metazoa > Chordata > Ceratodontiformes > Protopteridae > Protopterus > Protopterus annectens. The sequence continues at coordinate 516,695,898 of NC_056734.1, read as the reverse complement.
ACTGTAATTTTCTCCTTGTTTAGCCTGGTGAGTGGGACATCAGTGTGCCTGACTATAGAGTCACCTATGACTAAAGTGTTGGGTACATTGTCTTGCCTTAGGGGCTGTTGTTGGGTGGCACACTGGTGTTGTGAGCTATGTGTCACTTTGGTTTTGACTAGTGTTTGTTTGCATTTCAGCTTCGGAGGTCTAGGTTGCTTGGGCAGGTTAATGTTAAGGGCCTCCGCATATGTGGGTTTAGTGTTGCTATGTGTGGGTTTTAATGGTGTGGGTTTTGAAGGGCTATGAGTTGCTTGAGGTGTAGTGCAGGTGTTAACCTTCTCCTCTTGACTATCTAGCACAATCTTGGCTGGAGAGAGCTTTGCTTCCAGTTTTGCTATGTAAGTTCATCTTTCGCAGGTTGTAGTTTTGGGTGGTAGGAGGAGAGGATTGTCTGTGCACATGAGGCAGTTGCCGCATTGCCCCAGTATGCCCAGATTCACCAGGTTGACAGGAGAAATCACCAGAATCTGACCCTTGGACATGCCTGTTTAGGTGCTTTTTTGTAAAGTATAAGATCTGTTTTCCCTTATATTTGCAAGGTACTTTGCAGTTATAGGCTGTTTAGTGCCTGCGATTCATTTCTCCTTATTGACAAGGAAAGTTGAGTGCTTGTATCAGTTTCAGGCTTTCTAGTGCTTTCCAGCAGGTTCTAGAGCAAGTGCTAGTCACAGGGGTTCAGATTTTAGTGCTACTACTGAGATACCAGCTAGTTCTAAAGGAAAATTTGAAGAGCAGACTTTCTGGCACCTGGAATAGTTTAACTGTAGCCTCGTAGTGCTGCACGATGCGAAAGATGTGCAAACACATGCGTTTTTAAGCCAGAAAGTTAGAAATCAGCCCAAAAAGGCTAATAAAATTACAATTTCAGAGCTGGAAACCACTCCTCTAGCGTTAGATAGGCAGTACAATGCTCACCACTCCCACTGGTAAGCAGTAGGACTTCCCTCTACCACAGCAAGGTCTGGATAGCTCTGAACACAGAAAATAAAGTCCTGAGACAAGCAAAGCCTGGGATATGGACTGGCTAGGAAAGGTGGGAAACATGCAAACAAGATAGTATTTTTTTTGTTAAAACAGACTAAACAATGCAATAATACAGTAAATAAACACAGAAAAGGCTAACACACTTGAGTGTGTAGTGCTAAACAGTAAATGCAATTAAAACTCTACAAAATTAGCAATTTAAAACTTTTTAAATGAAGCAAGGCAAGTGCACAACTGAAAAACTATTTGAGGGAGTAATACAGCAGAATAAGTAGCTAGTCTACATATACAGAGAAGTCTATAGATACAGAAAAGCAGCTAAAACACACAAACAATTCAGATACAGTGCAACCTAGAGCACTTGGGTTGTAGCAATATTAAGACAATTACAGTTATAATAAATGCTCTAAAATATACTCTGTATTTCCAAAATATTTGAGAAGCACAGTCAGAACAGAAGGAGAGTCAGACAAATTTATTTTGAAAGGGAAAAAGGAGAAACAGAAGGCCTTCTCAGGTGTTCTAAAAAACAACACGAATTCTCCACCAAACGAATTTAATGTGGCTATACTCCCTTTTATACCAACCACAATTGAATAATAATTAATTACTCAATTAGTACATCAATTTAAAAAAAGTTTTTTTGTTTAAAGCGGCATTACATACAAAAGCAATAAATATATAACATGAAAAAACTATAATATGTTACAATAAACATCTCCAGTTGACTTCTTTATTAAGACCACTAGGTGATAATGTATTATATTTCAATATATAAATAGTTTCTTTAAATAATAAAATATTTTTCAACAATCTGTCATCTCCTTTTCTAACAAAAACTTTTTCTAAAGTAGTACACTCCAAAAAATTCACATTACTATTATGTTGTTCCATAAAATGTGAAGCTACTGGACTTTCTATTGCTC